>NC_087208.1:2922955-3162955 GCF_015104395.2 Macrobrachium nipponense | reverse complement strand
AAACTTCAAAGGAGGGCCGCTCCATGTAAGGACTTTCCCATGTTGCGATAAACTCCTGGAGGTCGGTTTACCATTATTTGAACTTGGGGACCAGGGCGTTCCAAAGTCTAGGCCCTCCCCTCCTCCTCCTCCTGATCCTCTCCTGAACCTGGAGGGTTTGTCTTCTCCATCTGGCTCGGCTGACTTTGTCAGCTCTTCCAAGTCCTGGTCGGTGAAGGGGGTCAGGATGTGGGGCATCCAATGGGGAGGTGCCGAACTTCTTCCTCGGTGATATCTGTCCCAAAGCCCTCAACCACCAAAGAATTTTGTGCCAAACTGGACGACTGCCTTAATTAAGGCTGGGAATGCTGGATTTCCACTGGGGAGGAAAAGCCTGTATAATTGATGGACAAACAGTCTCGGCCACAAACTTACTCCAGCAAGGCATTCAGTGTTCATTCCTTATCATGTCCCCTGAATTGACCGGTCAATGACCAGACAGACACGGTGGCAATCGTGAATTTACGCCAATAATCTTTCAGCGTAAATTTTCACTGTCACGGTCCATTGCATCAACAAGGTGCTGGAGGGAGTTCCCGGTGTGTAGAGTGCCTTGAAGGGCACGGATGACGCCCTGATCCATAGGCTGGAGGAGAGAGGTGGTGTTGGGAAGGAAGGAACTCAAGCTGGACTCTTTGGAATAAAGATCGGAGAAGGGTGGCCACCAGCGTTGTCCATTATCAGCAAGAACCTTGAAGTTGATGTCCAAATTGCCAGGTATTGCCTAACTTGATGGAATGACAACTCTGGTGAAACAGTACTCCGTCAGGACTTTGGTGAATCCAGGCCTTGGGATTATGCATCCAGAAGACGGGCAGTAACGCCTTGTTCTTGTTCTTGAGTGCCCTGGGATTTGCAGCCTTGTAAATGAGGCCTGGTTTCAGCATGAAAACCAGCCGCATTCCCGCACATCAGGAGGGTCACCCTGTCCTTTTGTGCCTTGAATCCGGAGGCTTTAGCTTCATCCTTCATAAGGTACGTCCGGGGGACGGCATTTTCTTCCAGAACAGGCCCAGTTTTCGTCCATATTGAACACCTGTTCTGGCGATATCCTTTCTCCTGGATTATTTTCATGAAGGCCTGCGGATATTTTGCGGCTGCCTCTTGTCTGCAGATGTAGCTTCCCCATGTAGGGAAACAGATTTTAGATGGAACCTTTTCTGGAACCGGTGGAACCATCCTTTGCTAGCCTGAAATCCTTGGGGAGCTGAGGACGGTCCCGGTTGTGGTTCTTCTTCTTCGTCTTCCTCTTCAGGAGCTGGTTCTCCAAAGCCCAAGAATTCCAACGTCCCTTCTTCTTTATCGCCTTCCAGTGCCTCCACATCTTCGGCTTCGGCTTCCTCTTCCTCACCACCTTGTGAAGCAGTAGGAGTTGATAGCTGCTGGTAGATCTGTCGTGCTTTTTGGCGTATGATGTTGGAGTCAAGGGGCACGTTCTTCTTCCTGCAGTCCTTTATCCAGAACGCGAGTGCAGATTCCATTTTCACAATGGTTTTGTCTCTCACTGTGGACACAGCCTTTGCGGTGCCATAGAATGTCATACTAACACTTTTTCTTATTTCATTTTCTTTTTTCTTTATATATCTAAACTGTGCTCATCATTCACTTTGAAATGGCGGCCGTACTGCAGCGTAACTTTGCAGCGTAACTTTTTCCCTCCTTCAACATATCGAGAAGTTTCACCTTCTCGTCAAGCTTCATTACGGTCTTCTTTCTTTAACTTATTGGCCAGCCTTAGAGAGCAGGGCGCTTTTTAGGGGCCGGGGTTTTCGGTACATGCACACTGATATTTGCTGATACACACAAGAGCTTTGCTTTAACGTTCGCATATACCCGTAAGTTTCTGCGCAGTGAGGCTGCTGGGTACTAGATGCGCGATACCCACAATTCCATCTCCGCGAAATGGTTCAACCAATCAACACCAAGTGTACAACCAATGAGCGACAAGGAAAATGAATGCTGCTCCTGGATTGGCTGCTGTGCAGACAACAGCCAATAGCGTTTTAAATATAATTTCGTTTGGGTACTGCTCAAAGAAGGTGTCACGGCATCATAAGATTTGTTTATCTGCGGAAAGTTGGCTTGGGTAGAGCATCTTTTAAGAAAACCCGACTTTGTTACCGACATTTTGCTGTGTTTACATGAAAGTATTACAGAACTGTAATATTTGAAAATTAATAAAGCTTTTTTCATCATAAAAATTTATTTTGTCACGAAAATATACTCATTATGTACGTATGAAAAATACACGTACATGTACGTACTGCGTGCCGCAGACAGAAAAATACTTACTCTGCTACAAATATGTATATAATCATTGTCTTACGTACTTTAGATATGGTCTGCATACTTTTATTATCATCCTAAAACAATTTATGTACGTACATACATACATATCATAATTAGAAATCATCTTAAAAAATTTCATAAAATGTACTGCCTGCACAATGCGTACCCAATTGACCCAATACGTATTTATGTAAGTTCAATGGCAGTGTTGCTAAACTACAGCATTTCACGCTAGATCTGGAGTTTTTCAGATTTAATCTAGCACCATTGTTTTCCAATTTGCCCGGTCGCGCAATCCTAGAGATTTTTATGATTATCTAACGTGAAATTTGGCGTATTATCGAAGGTAATGAACAAATTATTAATAATATATTAACACAGTGGTGCTTAAAAATCTGGCCTGACGCCAATTTTACAAAAACAACAACTGTCAACGTGTGTGACACACCTTTGAATGTCTTGAGACAAACCCTAAGGCTATAATTATAAGATGAGTATAGGGGTTTTTGTTTTTCATTTCCGGTACTTTGCTTAATCTCCTTCCTACATCCACCCTGCCCTTGATCTCTCTCTCTACATCTTACAGTTATCCAAGCGAGAGGTTTTTTTTTTTTGTATGGGATAACATAGGCCCTCAATTGCTTTTTCATCTGGAAAATATTTTATTTTGTATACAATTTCCTTTCTCGGCTGTGAAGTTGATGTCTATCCGTGGCTGTGGAGATGACCAGGAATGACATGTAAGTCAGTGTCAAAGTAACTCTACACTTCAGTCAGACCAAAACTTTGTTGCCATATCGTATTCCAAGCAATACATATTCTGTTATTGTTTCCTATCTATCATTTTGTGTGTGTGAGAGAGAGAGAGAGAGAGAGAGAGAGAGAGAGAGAGCGAGAGAGAAAGAGAGAGAGAGAGAGAGAGATGGCTGTACATATACGATTGTTTTATTTTCCTCAGTTGCCAAACTTCACTCCTGTTATGCTTTTTTATTTCATATTATGTTGCTCACCAATTTTATACCTACGATATTTTTATTCAATTCATTAACATCAAGATTTATAAGGAATGTCTAATAAACAGAATAACCATATTCATTATGAAATGTCCTTGAACGAATAGTAAACACACAAAAAATTCGCATCCGCGAATAGCCGGGGATGACCGCGAATAATTATGTATATGTTCCACAGAGAAACCCGCGAATGGCGAGTCCTTCCGCGAATAATTTCTAGATAGGTTCCAAAGAAAAATCCGCGAATCCGGAGAACGCGAATACGGGGGTGGGGTCCCCACTGTATATATATATATAATGTGTGTGTGTGTGTGTATATATATTTATATATATACACACACACACACACATATATATATATATATTTATGTTCCTGGCCGCTGACGCTAAGCAATTTTGGACGCTAAGCGATTTTAAAATCTGCAGCTGCCCCACACCTCCTTTCGGAATACTAGACCTGTTAACAGTGGCCTACACCAGTCAAACGGCGCCGTAATCCCGCAATGGCGCAATAACTAAATTTATATTTAGGCAGTATAGTACTATAGAATTTACTGCACAGTAGCACTGTACAGTACATTATAGTATTATGAATACAGTGGTACCTCGAGATACGAAATAAATCCGTTCCGAGGCGGCCTTCGTATCATGAGTTTTTCGTATCTTGGAACACATTTTACATGTAAAATGGCTAATCCGTTCCAAGCCCTCCAAAAACACCCCAGTAAATTATATTTCCAGGCCTAAAACAACATGTTCTAGGGTTACAAAGCCGATCCGACGGAAGAAATATGACTCCAAAAAAGCAAAATATTGTACATACTGAGTAATATTCAACTGCATGTAATGTTCAACCCACCCATTTTATTAGGACTTTAGCATATGTCCCTTAGCAATAAGCTAGCCTATGTTAGCGGTTGCTACTGTAGCCTAGTCTATGATTCTGACATCTAAACCTAAGAGCTAAAAGCTTAGAATATGCCAATAAAATGTACAAATAATCAGTATGTACTCATTTCAAATAATTATTAATTAATCATTAACTATAATACGCAAACAAACAAAAAACAAACCTTCCAGTCGATTGTTTACATTCAGCTCTTACCCGTCTTACGAGTATCGAACGAGCGCCAAGCAATCATTTTTCGTATCACACAGTAAGCCATAAATTGTCATTAGTATCTCGCTTCAACTAATGAAACTACCAAACAGTATAATAACCTTTCATTTCTATTCTTTATTCTATCTTTACCTAATGGAGATACCGAGTTACTGACAGCTATAATGAACATATGTATACGTAACGTAATAAATAAAACAGAAAGAAGAATTCTAAAAAATACGTATTTGTTGGCAGTCTGATTTATTTTATATTTTATGATATCTAATTCACAATTTTTTTATTAAATGTATTGCATGTACTCATTTCAAATAATTATTAAGTAACCATTAACTATAATAAACAAACAAAAAAAAGCTTCCAAACGTCTGTTTACATCCAGCACTTACGAGTATCGAACGATCGACAAGCAATCGCTTTACACAGTAAGCCATAAATTTTCATTATCTCTCTTCAACTACTGAAACTACCAAACAGTATAATAACCATTCATTTCTATTCTTTATTCTATCTTTACCTAATGTTTTTTTTTATTAAATGTATTGCATGAATAATTTTTTCAATTTACAGCATCCTTTTACCAATAGAATACTTAAAGCCCAAGGGGTAGATGCTGACCAATAGGAGAGCAGGACCTTATGGGGTGACTAGCATCAGGAACCAATGGGAGAGTGGGAGGATGGTGGCGAGTTTACTCAGTTGGCGGCGCGGGAGTTTTAAAATTGTTCTTGGTGGTCCGGGCGAATCTCGGGACTTTACAGCAACAACCTTTCATATCTTGAAAACTTTTCGTATGTAGAGCAGTAAAAATTTTCGTATTTGCTTGCGTATCTCGAGTAGAGCCTTTCGTATCTTGAGGTACTACTGTACTGTAAATTGAAAAAAAAGCCTAGCTTTAATCCTGTGGGTGTCTTGAGCATACAGTGTACAGGTAGCTGTAGTGTTCAAGTTACGATAATTCGTCTTACGATAATCTGATTTTATGAGAGACCAAATTACAATAGCCTAACTTTATCCCATCTTCTAGTTACTTAAGTTCAAAACAGCAAAAGAGAATGATGAAAGTATGGTTTTAATGTTATGCTCATTGCGTAAACATGTAGAATTGAACTGAGATATCTTAATGTAATAACTTTATTCACTATAGATCAAAGATCAATAGGGAAATAAACTGTTAAATTTAAACATAGTTATAGCTGAAGCTGAGAAAACTGTTCATGCTGCCAATGCCATCAGACACAACCGTAGATAAAACTGAGATAAAATCATTTTAATCTAAACTGCTGTGCTTGAAAGAACACATTTTACTCTTGGTTTCACGCTGATAAAAGATAAATAATGTAAAGTTCGTATTACGATGATATCAAGGAAAATTGCGAACTGACTCACATATTGTTTTACTCAACATACTGCCAATGTAATCTGTTAAATAAAAAAATTTGTTCACAATCACAAGAAGACATATTCAAGTAAGATTTCCTCCTAAAAACACGTCGTATAAGGAAAAATAACCTTGTTTCATATATGTCAAGTATCAAGATATTCGTTTATGCCAACTAAAAGCAAAAATATTTGCTCAAAATTGCATTAAATATGGCGAAATTAACTCTTATTCGCCATCAGCTGATTTCCAAACCAAAACATTGGCCGCTCCTCAGAATACTGGCTTAGATTTACCATAGTATTTTATAATACAATAATATGAGAATACATACAATATTATTGGATATAGTGAAGTAATGTAGAACTTTTTAAAAACTTTATGGAAAAGATGCATATTTACTTTTACTTCTGTGCTTATCTTAATTTTCGTCACTATGCCATCTATGTAGCAGCAGCATCTCGAGCTCATACAGTCGTACCTCAATTTTTTGCTTGCTTAACAAAGCAAAAAAATCGAATGAGTTGCACAGTTATATTATGTACTTCTATCCCATAGAAAAACAAACAAATTTCAGTGTTGCAAAATCAAATGTATACACGAGTTTTGTCTTTTAAAATCAATTTATGAACAATTGTAAATATAATTTGTTATAGAAACGTGATTCAATTATATAAATTTTAATATTATTGTTCGGGCGCAACTGAAAACCTATTGTCTTCATCATGTGGAGGGCTGTTACAAAGACTTTAAATGGACATGAGTACTGCCACTGTATCGTATTCATGTATGAAAATAAAAAAACAAAATATCCAGTAATATATTTTTCATACACATTTTAAACATAAAGCATGAAAACTTATAAACTTATAACAAAAAGCTGAAGTTTCAGTAACAAAAGGAATTATAATTATCTCCCAAATTAATAAAATATAACCATGTGAAGTCTTTGTAATACATTTTTCGGAACAGCGGCGGAAAAGAACGAACATGAAGAATATCCTCTGATATACGCGGTGGGCAGTAACAAAATCTGCCATAATTTTTATCATATTTATATACAAAAATAAAAATACCCTATATGTACTTAATACCTTTTCATACACATTTTAAACATAAAAGCATGAACATTTATAAAATCGACACATCGATCGCTAAAATTGCACTTTTTTTAACTATATTTTTGGAAGAGCGGGAGGCAGCGGCAAACAAGAACGAACATGAAAAAGCATCCTCTGATAACGTTGAGGGCAGTTTCAAAAGCTATCTTTGTATCATATTTATTTGCAGAAATGAAAAATACCTTATATGTAACACATTTTCATACACAATTTAAAGCGTGAACATTTATAAATTGACACACCGATCGCTAAATTTGCACTTTTTTAAACTATATTTTTGGAAGAGCAGCAGGCAGTGGCTCACATGAACAAACATGAAAAAACGTCCTCTTTGATAACTGGAGGGCAGTTTCAATTGCTGCCTTTGTATCATATTTATGTGCAGAAATAAAAATACCCTATACCTAATACATTTTTATACACATTTTGAACATATAACCATGAACATTTATAAATCGACACATCCATCGCTAAATTTGTACTTAACTCTATATTTATGGCATAGAACAGCGTCAGGGGCATATAGTTTACCCTAACGCCTATATAATAACCCTCAATAAAATTTTTTAATATCATTAGCATAACCTTTATGGTCTGAACAGTATTTCTACAAATATATGTACTTGCTGGAGATACCGTGCTAGCGACGCCGTTAACCAAAAGTCGTGCCGTAAAAATACCTTAAAATGCCTTATTTTTTAAATAAATATTTTTGACGATGGCTGTAAAACTGAATCGCCACTAAGCTATTGTGCTGTTAACCGCGGGCCGCCTGTGTATATATATTTTTATATATATGTGTACCGTGGTCCCCTCGTATTCGCAGGGAATGTGTACCACACACACACACACACACACACACACACACACACACACACACACACACACACACACCCTGTTGAATAGTTAGAACCCGCAAATAGTTGGAATCCCTATAAAAATGCTTAAAACCTCCTATTTTATTAGTTAAAGCTCAAGAAAAACCCACTAAACACATTTTTTACACCTGGTTTATTTAATAGTTTTTACACAATAGTTTTACCACAAAAAGTGCATTTTTATGATATATACACATTATATATATATATATATATATATATATATATATATATATATATATATATATATATATATATATATATATATATATATATATATATACACCTGATTTTCGATCATACAATGGTTCTACCAGTACAATGAAACGCGTAAGATAAAATTAACACACATGTATTTTCCTTAATAGTTACACAGGGCCCTGTTGCTAATATTACGCTACTAATTATATGATTATTATATAGTCGGAAGGTACTCTAAGGCGACACGCGCCGACCACTGTCTTTGAGACGCGCCCTGACCCGTCGACCACTAATTCCCTACTGACTCTTAACTTTTCAAACTGAACTTGTTTGGGTCACAGGTCTAAGCTGATTGGCCTCTTATCATTTGAATCACCCAACACCCCCCCCCCCCCCCCCCCCCCCCCCCCCCCCCCCCCCCCCCCCCCCCCAACGATCATATGGGCATTCGATGAATCAGCGATATCTATCTGATTGTTACTCTCTGATCACACATAGCTACGCACAACACATATAGTAGATTTTCTGTTACATCTCACAAATGAATTTTTATACAGATCAGTTCACCACTCTCCCCCACAAGTTCTGCGTCCCGCAGAACTCAAAACACTATTTTTTTCTTTATTTATTTATATGCATTTTTCCCTTATTTAGTCTCAATCATTTGTGCACTGTTATTCGAGTACCTTACCGACTGAAATGTTATTAGAAATGTCATTAATAATTCATGCAGAATAAAAACTAAACTTAGCAAGCCAGGGTCAAATTGCGTGCTTACAATTGGCAATTTACAGTCTGTTCTGAATTCCACGCATCACATTGTAAACATGATCTTTAATGAAAAAGAAATTATGTAAGAATCAATGAAATAATAAATTTTATATCACCATATTAAACACGTTACATTCTTCTTAAAATTGGAGCAAAAAAACCTGCAGTTCAAAAAATAATAAAATAAACAGATAGTACAAAAACCTGTGGTTAGAAAAAAACAATAAAATAAACAGATCACTATCAATCATCAAGACCAAAGAACTTGTAAAAACACAATAATGAAACAGAAAGTATGATTTGTCCCAATTTATGCATGAAAAGGTATCATCACAAAATCAAAATAAAAGATTAAAAAGGAACACGGCAGGTTGGTGCAAAGATACGTTTAGAATAATTTTCATACTTCAGAACATGACACCAATATTTGCGACCTTCGTCTGTATGCACGTCTGGCGCACCGTTAATGATCCCTAGACATGCTTGTATATCATCTTCACTCTCCTCTCCCAGGTAACCAGGCAGTCCCGGGAAAGGGGGTACCGGTTTGTTCAGATGCCACATCAGGACATCCTCTCTGACGGGATGCATGTGTGATAAGTGGTACTCGCCCTGGGCACCGGTCCTAATATGCTTTATCACCGCAGTGTCGTTTTTAATTTCTTTCACGCGGTACGGACCTAAATAGGCGGGCTCAAGTTTATGGTTCTTCGGTTGCAGTCTTTTCAAATAGATCCTGTCCCCTATTTGTATCTTAGACGTTTGTGTGCGGAATCGCTGATCATATTGCGCCTGATACTTTTCATTTGCCCTCAATAGAAGTTTCTGTGTTATCTGAAATACTCTTCGGGTTAGAGGTTACAGAACATCCAAACACTTAGGCGAGACCACGGTCCAATGTGAGCGAGAGTCCCTGATAATTGTTACACGATAATCGGGAACCTCGCTTATGCTCGAATTCCTGTAATTTCTAGCATTTGGAAGAAGACTGCTGCTGAAAGAAGAGTATCTCACAGTAGGCGATTAACTTGGAATAGAGAAGAACGGACGGGAAATTCCAGTTTGGCTTGAACTATCGTCTTCGGTATTCTGTTCACCATTGAAGCTTTCCTTTGGGAAAGACTTCTTCACTCTCTTGACTAGAGAACGAAGGCGGTCGATCTCCAATCCTTATTCTCATTCCTCGAGGGGAAAAGAATTTAGGATGAAGGTCGTGGTACAGAACCTACAAATATACTACGTATATTATCCTCGCGACATGATTCTTTTAACAGTTGAATTGTCGGGGGGTAGGCGCATACCGTAGTTAACTCTACGGTTTGTGACCGAGACGAATTGTATCTTAATTGAACTGCAACTCGGGGTTGCCTGCAACCTCCCAGCAGTTATCAGTTTCGATTTTAGATACTTGGTATTGTCACGACAAAAACCAAATTAGCTTTTGTATTTACCTAAATCCGTTTCGTTTTAAATATAATTGCTCGAGCGTAATTTCTTTATGCTCGATGGTTCTAGCCGAACGCATTCCTTCGTGAGGGATTAACTGGCAACTCAGGATGACGAGTCACCGAGAGCTACTGCGTATTGAACTGCCTGATAGCAGCTCAGTATCAGCTAGGTCTCGGAGATGCACTGTCGGTTACGTCTCTCTCTCTCCCCTGGTTTGATTGACTACCGAACCGTATCTCTACCCAACAATCATGGACTTAGGTCTCTGATTAACGGGGATTCTCGCAATAATGAAGGACCATCTACTGCTGTGACGCTCGATTTCATCGCCTTCGACATTGCGAGAATTTTCAACAGAGATATCTCTTGGACTCTTTCATCTTTCTGTTTACCGCACGGTAACAGAAGTCTGTACTAGTCTCCCGCTGCATCGCACCGTGATAATGCGAATGATTTTTGCAGACATCTGAGTTTGTCTTCAAAATATCTCGTATTCGTAGGTGTGCAATTATTCATTGTTCGCCCCACCCGAATTAACAGATGTGTCAGAAGACATCGCCTACTCTCCGACCTGACAGCTCTACTTCCAAATGTTCAGCCCATGAGAAGCAGTTTCTTCAGGCAGTATTCCCTGTGTCTTCATTACTGAAAAGCTCTCTGCTTTTATTGCAACTACGATCCTCACCGGACAGCAATGAATAGCGGTTAGCGTTCTCAGTCTTTGGTAGCACAGGTTCAGAATCTTGAGAATCCTTCTCTCGGTTCAGCTGTGAAGACGTAGGTTGCATTTTCTGTACACCTTCGTCTTCAACGACACATAGTGTTGTTTCTCCTTAGCTGAGAATCAACTATACTATGAGATATCTTGCCATCAGGGACCTCGGTCTCTAGAAGGCAATTGACTTTCGCCTGTTGGGCACATGCCTTAAGAGAATCATCACCTCGCCTTCTGGCATCGGTGACGAACAAATTATTTGTTTAGTCTCTTGGCATAACCCTTTTAAAGGCGAAGGTCATGTGACTTGCTCGGGTGCTTGGACAACTTGCCTCCTACGAACGCAGTCAGTCGGCAGCTGTCAGAGCGCCCAAGTCAGTTACGAACTTCGCTGTGGACTTAGTTCGGTTGTTCCATAACAGTCTTTTCTTCGTCCTAACGGCTTGTCACAGTACCCATACCATCGACACCCACCATTGAGTGTCGGTGTCCTATCCACTACCGAGAAGAAGAACTTCACTGTATGGGGATAGGGAGAATGTGAGACAACTTCGCTGCAGACGGATAGACCAGTATGGGTACAGGACATCACCCGAAGTCGAGAAGAGGGATAGGTCATACGACCATTCCCTTCTTTTCCTCTGAGGTAATTGCATGACTTTTCCTGCGAAGTCAAGCATCCAGGGGATGGGGATTCGTGACGCTCGATTTCGTACCGACTTCGTAGCGAAGACTCAGAACCCTTCGGTTCCTGACGATCGGTTAGAGTCGTTCACAATCCCCTCCCTAATGGACTTCACCGCCTTCAATGCGAAGATGCTGCTGCTTTGTCCTGTGAAAGCGCGACCGCGCTTTCTGAAGAAACTCGACATCCCAGGCTGAGTGTTGAAGACTCTTCGTCAGCACCAAGATGACCTAGAAGTACACTTCCTCGGAGTTACACAAGAACTTCTCATGGCCCATGTTGGCGCAGGTACTGAAGGCAGGGGTCTGGTACAACCAGACCACTGGCACCTCCTTCTACCTTTTGGATATTGCCCACAGGTCCTTGGATCGTTTTCCTTGGGACCCGTGGTGGCTGCTCAACACGTTGTGTAGCTAACCCGAAACCCTAGCAAGGCTGAACAGCATCGAGTCCTGGTGTGACTGTAAGAAATAGATAAGTGAATGAGAGAGTGACTGGCTTCTCTTCCTATCTTTTTCTCCCCCTCTACCTGTGGGTAGAGGGATACGGTCATCACCCCTTGCTGGTATAAGGACGAGATGCAGGTGAGCTATTCGACAGAGCCCCATCCTATCCCTTTCACTAGGGATGGGAGCGAATATCCACCACTTCCTCCTACAAGGGGGGGGAAGTGGATGCCAACAAGAGACAAACCATAACTTTATGTTGCCTCTTGCAAATAGGAACTTGTTCTTGTGTGCTGGTACGAAGAGATACGCTTGCCTCTCTCTTAGTACTTGGTCCAGAGGTCTGACCATTGATCCTGCGGTGCACACCCTGATCAATCGGACAGAGGCTTTGGATCCCTCCTCGCTCTTACGACCAGGGAGGCATTCCAAGGTTGGGCAAACACCAGTCTGTTCACAAAAGACTCAGATTCCTCCCACCAAGAAGTGAGTCTTCCTATTGTAAAAGGACCGAAGGTTTGTATGCCGTGTCGGAACAAATGACAATTTGTCCAAAATTGCATTTTTCCTAACTATACAAACCTGAGGTCCTTTTACACATAGTCCCACCTCATGCCACCCCTCACTCTGCAGTTTTTGCTTGGGCCAAAAGCAAAAGTGATTTGTTTACCTCCCAGTCGCGCACGCTATGCCTCGTCGGACAAGCAGTTAACTACCGAACCCCTTGTTCGAAAGCTTACGACCTATCCAGCTGCCGCTAGTACCTTCCTATTGTAAAAGGACCTCAGTTTGTATAGTTAGGAAAAATGCAATTTTGGACAAATTGTCATATATATGTGTGTGTGTGTGTATATATATATATATATATATATTATATATATATATATATATATATATATATATATATATATATATATATATATATATATATATATATATATATATTATATATATATATATATATATATATATATATATATATATAATATATATATATGTATAAATATATTGCACAATTAATATATAGTTTATATTAAAACCTTTGTGGAATGAGCTGGAAAGATTTTGTTTACAAAATTATTTTTAGGGATGATTTCTGTCATCCAGGGTTTTTCTGTGGTCTGGCAGTGGTCTGGACCCAAGGGTGCAGGTTTAAGAGGTCAGAGTGGAGTAGGCCTTTTCCAGTGCTATCCTCCCATCTCCACACTATTCAAAATGAAAGTTAAGATAAGAGGCATGAAGCCATCCTTCCATTGTGGGCTAGTTGAACATGAGCTGGTCATGAATGTTTGGTCTTTTTCTCCTAACAAGATTGTTGAAGTCTATGTGACTGGAATCATTTTGTAAGAGTAAGGCTGTTTTATGATCTGTTTTTTGAAAAATGTGACTTATTGTAGAATATTAGTTTTTTGTCAGTTTTTAGTCCACTATGTTTCTTTTCCTTTGAATATAACTTCAAAGAGCATGTAGTGTGTTTTAAACTAAAGTTTTATACATTCAACTTCCCTGCCAGATATATACTTAGCTATAGACTCCGTCGTCTCCGACAGAATTTCAAATTTCGCGGCACACGCTACCGGTAGGTCAGGTGATCTACCGCCCTCCCCTGCCCCTGGGTGGCAGGACTAGGAACCATTCCCGTTTTCTAATCAGAATTCTTCTGTCGCCCGGGCCATCAACATTGTTGTTGGTTCCTCTCGATTGGTTTTTCTTTTTCACCGGCAATTGATCTTGACCGACTTTTGGTGACGTATCTGGATTGTTGGATTGGCATACGCTTTTGTGGACTGTTTTGTGGACTTGATTTTGGAATTTTCTTTAAAAATGTCTGACTCTGGAATGGTTGTGAGACGTTGTGTGAATGTAGGCTGTAAGGTGAGGTTGCCGAAAGCTTCGGTAGACCCTCACACGGTATGCAAGGGTTGCAGGGAGTATGAATGTTCTTTTACTAATACTGTAAGGAATGTGAGAATTTGAGTGAGAATGAATGGAAGAATCTAACTAATTATTTAAAAAAGTTAGAGAGAGAAAGAGTGAGGAAGGCTTCTTATAGAAGTTTAAGTAGTTCTAGATCTGAACTAATTCCTAGCTTGGGATCTTCCCCAAGGGTAAGTATTGCTACTTCTCCTTCCATTGCAGCCCCTTCTCCTATTGCAGAACCTGTAGATTCAGCGAAAGAACTTGCGGATCTAAAAGCAGCCTTCAAGTTGATGGAAAACAAAATGGCTGCCATACAAGGTAAGGCTAGTGATTATTCAGTGGACAGTGATATGAGTGTCCCCAGTGTAGTGGAGGGGGCATCTGGTCGGCTCAGCAACGCTCCTAGGTCTAGACCTCTTCCAAGCTCATATGCCCAGAGGAGAAGGAATGTCGAAAACCGAAAGGAGGTTGTGGAGAATCCCCACCGATCAAGTGTCCCTTCGGCGGTTTTCTGTGACATCCCAGACTGCCAAGGATCGCTATTGTAAAAGCGTCCTGCGTGAGTGTTTTTCGTCGTCGGGATCTTCATCTCCGAGACGTGATTGGAGAGATTCAGATCGATCTCGGCCACTCAAGAGGAGTTGGAAGGCTCCGACTATTGATTCGAGCCCAGAAAACTTCCCTGAGGAGTCTCCCTCGGGAGTGAAGAAGGCAAGAAGAGCCATTCTTTCAACCAGAGTGAGAAGGAGGCAGGAGGTGGAGGCGATGGACTCCTCCCCTCCTCCTTCTTCCCCTCCTCCCGAAGAGGATAAAGAGGAGGTTACGAAGAGATTCATGATGGCGATGCAAGAGCAGATTTCGTCTTTTGTAGGAGTCCTGTCAAAGGAGCCTCCTAGAAGGAAAGACTCTTCCCTTCCGATCAAAAGATCCTCCAGACGTATGGAGGTATCTGCCGCCAGGATCGATACTCCTCTACGAGGTGAGGTTTCCGGTACGAACCTGGATGAACCTATCAGACGTCTGGCACCGGCCAGGAGTGAGGAGTCACCCAGGAGGCAGGAGCCAAGAGCCAGAGTGAGGAGTCAACCAGAGGCAGGAGCCAAGAGCCAGGAGTGTGGAGTCATCCAGGCAGGAGGCAGGAGCCCAGGAGGCAAAGAGAAGGCAGGCAGGATTCAGAGTCAGGAGTCAGGAGTCAGAGGCAGGAGGCCAGAGCCAAGAGGCAGAGTCAGGAGGCAGGAGGCAGGAGTCCGGAGTCAGGAGGCAGGAGTCCGGAGTCAGGAGGCAGGAGTCAGGAGCCAGGAGGCAGGAGTCAGGAGGCAAGAGTCAAGAGCCAGGAGGCAGGAGTCGGAGACTCGTTTCCTGGAATTTATGACTCTTCTCCAAATAGGAGCTCCTCTCCTTCAGAGCGTAGGAGGTCTTGGAAGGACTCTTCCTCCAAACGTGAACTTTCTCCTTCGTCTGATCGAGGTTTAGACGAGTTGTCTGATGAACCTCCTGCTAATGAGGGACTCTCGAGTTATAAGGTCTTAGCCTCATTATTGCTTCAAGAGTTTGGAGATTCTCTTAGTCCGGCGGCTCCTCCTTCTCCTTGGTCTCTCTCCTCGGTCTCTCTTTTCGAGCTCGGCTACGGCAAATCTTCGGCCTTTTTGAAAATGAAGCCCGCAATATCGATGAAGAAGGCTCTCCATTCTTTAGATTCTTGGATGGACAAGAAGAAAGAGTTAGGAAAGACGGTATTCTGCATGCCTCCTTCCAAACTACATGGAAAGAGAGGTATTTGGTATGGGACAGGAGAGACTATGGGTCTTTCTCTGCCTGCCTCTGCAGATGCGGACTTTTCCAGTTTAGTGGAGGCCTCTAGACGTCACTCCTTAGGATCGGTCAGAGCGACGTGGAGCACTTCAGAGTTGAACCACTTTCTAAAGGGACTTTTTGTCACTTTAGAGGTGTTCAACTTTCTGGATTGGTCACTCGGAGTTCTGGCCAACAAATCTAAAGATCCGGAGTTTCTTAAAAACCCAGAGATTCTCCATAGCGTCCTGTCTTGCATGGACAAGGCAGTACAGGACGGTTCGGGTGAAGTGGCTTCCCTTTTTGGTGCTGGTCTCCTGAAAAAGAGATCAGTATATGGATCCCTATTATCAAAAGGGGTTTCTCCGAGCCAGAGGACTGCTTTATTGTTCGCCCCTCTATCGGATCATCTGTTTCCTTCTCAGTTAGTGAAGGATATATCTCGCTCGTTAACTGAGAAGGCGACACAAGACCTACTAACACAAACGTCCAAGAAAGGACGCCCGGTAGTGTCGGCGATTAAGAAGGACTCTCGTCCTCCTCAGCAGCCCTTTCGTGGAGGTACAGCGGCTCGTCCCCCTGCCAGAAAGAAGAGCTCTGATAATGAGGAAGGTCTTCCTTTAGGCCCTTCAAGAAATCCAAATGACTTGTTGCTCCTTCAAGCACCAGTGGGCGCCAGACTCCTGAACTTTGCAGGAGTATGGGCAAAAAGGGGAGCCGACCCTTGGTCAGTGTCGGTCCTAAAGAAGGGATATGTAATCCCCTTCGAGAACAGCCTCCCCTAACATCTACGCCTCGGGAACTGTCAGCGAGGTACAGAGACCCGGTAATGAGAAAGACTCTCCTTCAAATGGTGGAACAAATGTGGGAAAAAGAGGCCATCGAACTTGTGCAGGATCCACACTCCCCGGGATTTTACAATCGCCTTTTTCTAGTACCAAAGGCATCGGGGGGGTGGAGACCAGTTCTGGACGTAAGCGCTCTGAATTGCTTTGTTCAGAAAAAGAAGTTTCGCATGGAAACGTCCGCCTCAGTAATGTCGGCTCTTCGTCCAGGAGATTGGATGGTCTCTCTGGACTTGCAAGACGCATATTTCCACGTTCCCATTCACCATTTGTCAAAGAAATATCTTCGTTTTGTAATAGACAAGATCTTTCAATTCAGGGCTCTGTGCTTCGGTCTGTCTACAGCTCCGCAAGTATTCACCAACCTGATGGCGAATGTGGCAAGATGGCTTCACCTAGAGGGAATAAACATCTCCCTCTACTTGGACGACTGGCTGATCAGGGCCAAGTCGGAGATTCAGTGCTTGGAGAACTTATCAGTAACAAGGAACATGATAGAATCGCTGGGATTACTCGTGAACCTCGAGAAGTCGCAGCTGATCCCCAGCCAGAGCTTGGTCTATCTGGGGATTCAGATGGATTCTCGGGGTTTTCGAGTATTTCCTTCGCGAGAAAGAATCACTCGAGGTTTGTCGAAAATCTCGAGCTTCTTAGAGAAAAAGAACAGTTCAGCGAGGGATTATCTGAGCCTCTTAGGGACCCTGTCCTCACTAGAAAAGTTCTTCTCTCTGGGGAGGCTTCACCTTCGCCCTCTTCAGTTTTTCCTGAAAGGGGTGTGGAGTTGGAAGACGGGACAACTCTCGGACATCTTCCCGCTTCCACAAGAGGTAAAGATCATTTGAAGTGGTGGATCCTTCCTCTTCAAAAGAACGAAGGCGTATCGCTTGCCCTGCAGAACCCAGACCAAGTGTTATATGCCGACGCTTCGGAGTCGGGATGGGGAGCGACGTTAGGAGCAAGGGAGGTGTCAGGCACCTGGACAAAGGAACAGGTGTCCTGGCACATCAATTGCAAGGAACTAGTGGCCATACACCTAGCCTTAAAGTTCTTCGAAGAGATAGTCAGAGGCGAGGTGATACAGATAAACTCGGACAACACCACGGCTCTGGCTTACATACGCAAGCAAGGAGGCACGCACTCTTTCTCCCTCTTTCAGTTAACAAGACACCTGTTAACCTGGACAGAAGAAAGAGGCATAACTCTCCTCACAAGATTTGTTCAAGGCATCAAGAATGTGAGAGTGGACAGACTGAGCAGGAGGAATCAGGTCCTTCCCACAGAATGGACTCTACACGAAGAAGTGTGTCGAAGTCTTTGGTCCCTGTGGGGGAGACCTCACATAGACCTGTTTGCGACGTTCCTCTCCAAAAGAATAGAGATCTTTTGCTCTCTAGTGGAAGATCCGAGAGCCTTCGCAATAGACGCGTTTCTCCTGGATTGGTCGGGTGTGGACGCATACGCCTTTACCCCGTTCAAGATCCTGGGGGAAGTGCTCAGGAAGTTCGTAGCTTCGAAGAACACGAAGTTGACGCTAATAGCCCCATTTTGGCCAGCCCAGGAATGGTTCACAGAGGTACTGGAGTGGATAGTGGACTTCCCCAGATCTCTTCCCAAACAGACCAGATCTACTCAGACAACCCCACTTCGAGAGGTTTCATCACAACCTCCCAGGTCTCGCTCTGACTGCCTTTCGACTATCGAAAGACTTGTCAGAGAGAGGGGCTTTTCTCGCAAGGCTGCGGGCTCTATCGCTAGAGCCCGCAGAGCTTCGACGAGAAGAGTATACCAATCAAAGTGGGAAGTCTTTAGGAGGTGGTGTAAGAGTCAGAAGCTGTCCTCCTCCAGTACCTCTATAGTGAATATTGCCGATTTCCTCCTCTTTCTGAGAGAGGAATCACACCTTTCTGTCTCAACAATAAAAGGATACAGAAGCATGCTGTCTTCAGTATTTAGGAATCGAGGGTTAGATATTGCAAGCAACAAAGATCTACACGATCTAATTAGATCCTTTGAAACTTCAAAGGCAGCTACTCCTAGAACACCTAGTTGGAATCTAGACGTGGTACTGAAATTCCTTTCATCGGATAAATTCGAGCCTTTACATCTGGCTTCCTTCCGCGACGTCACTAGGAAATGCTTATTCCTGGTGTCTCTCGCTACAGCCAAGAGGACGAGCGAATTGCACGCTCTAGATTCCACAGTGGGGTTGGCAAAGGAGATGCTGCCATCTGTTCTTTCCAGACAAAGTTTCTGGCAAAGAACGAAAACCCGTCAAAACCGTGGCCCAGAAGTTTTGAGGTAAAAGACCTATCTAACCTCGTAGGCAGAGAGATAGAGAGGTCTCTCTATCCAGTGAGAGCTCTTAAATATTATTTAGAGAGGAAGAGACAGATGGGAGCTTGTCAACAAGGTCTTTGGTGTGCGGTGAAGAACCCCAAAAGACTCATGTCCAAGAACGCCTTGGCTTTCTTTGTGAGAAGCGTAATTACGGACGCTCACAAGAACTGCTCGGAGGAATCCTTCGGTCTTCTAAAGGTCAAGACCCATGAGGTGAGAGCAGTAGCAACGTCCTTGGCGTTCCAAAAGAATATGTCTCTAAAAAATATCATTGAGACTACATATTGGAGGTGCAATTCAGTGTTTGCATCTCATTATCTGAAGGATGTGAGAGTGACCTATGAGAAGTGCTTCTCGCTAGGTCCATTTGTATCAGCAGATACAGTGCTGGGTCTTGGAGCAAAGACTGATCCTTAAATATTGTGTTTTATCGTACATAAACCCTCTTGTCAGATATGTGCTTGGTTTTCTATTAGCAAGCTCACTGATGTCGCACGGGAGCATAGTGTCATTGCTGGTAGGGGATCAAGGGTATGTATGGCTAGTAGGAGCGTACAAAAATTTTATTTTTTGTATATTTTGTAATGAAAGTGTAATTATGTTTCGAGTTTTTGGTTGTTTGTAAGGAGTTCGGGGATAACTCCTTGCAATCTTAGAACTAACATGGATGTTAGGATCAGGTGATCGGGATCGGTGTTGTGCTCCTTGAACAAGGTGTATTGTCATGTTAGTGGAATAGCACCCAATGACAAAGGCCTTTAGGCTCTGCCGAGTAAGTGGATAAGACCCCATTGGCAGACCCACAAGAACTCTTAGCCATAGATCAATATCTCGCTGAGGCTCTTGAGGCTAAGCAGACTCCAAGGCAGTAGCCGCGAAGTCTTCAGCCTAATAAGGTAGGAACCAAGGTTTATTAATACCTACAACATATGTTGTTTACCTGTCTATTTCAGTAGTTAGCTGTCTCTTACCCACCACCAATGGTTGCTAATCAGCTAAGTATATATCTGGCAGGGAAGTTGAATGTATAAAAATGATATTGTCATGTTACAATAAAGTTTTATACATACTTACCTGACAGATATATACGATTAATGGCCCACCCAGCCTCCCCGCAGGAGACAGGTGGAAGAGAAGAATTCTGATTAGAAAACGGGAATGGTTCCTAGTCCTGCCACCCAGGGCAGGGCGGTAGATCACCTGACCTACCGGTAGCGTGTGCCGCGAAATTTGAAATTCTGTCGGAGACGACGGAGTCTATAGCTAAGTATATATCTGTCAGGTAAGTATGTATAAAACTTTATTGTAACATGACAATATCATTTTATTGATCACTTTAGACAATTTCATTGTGCTTTTGCTCCAATTGCCAGTACTTCTTTTTAATGGATCCTATTTTTATGCTAGATCCAATCTAATTAAAAAATATAATTTCAACTTTAGCTGTCATTAAAGTTCTTTACTAAATAAAAATATATGCAGCCCAAGGTGAAGTTTGCGGGAGCAGTGTAGCACAATATGAATTTGCATTAGTTTTTGCTATGATATCTGGTTTGAGGATTTTAATTTATATTTTTCAGGGATGAAGAACAGGACATGGAAGATGTAGAACCTTGTGAATTTATTCTTCCGCAAATAGATGGTGCATTTGATGATGACATCTTCCTTTTCAAGCATTCAACAGCAGCAGTTTCCAATGCGGTGAATAGGAAGGAAAACCCGGTGCCTTCAGGTAGTGCCCCAGTTGTAGAACTCAAGGCTGTGATGCAAGATGTTGTTGAGAACTGTGATAAAACGAAAGTTTTGGAGCATAGGAAATTGAGCAGAAAGACACCAGAAGATTCGAGTGCCTCAAGGCCACTAATAGGTGGTGTTAGAAGAACTAAGCCTCTTAATAATAAAGAACATCTTTTGACAAGTGTTAATGTAAATGCTGATTGTGAGGCAGTGCTTAGTGATTCAAGTGATGATTTCATAATACCCCAGTTTGATGGTGCAAATGATATCGTAACTAAAGGTGGTAGAAAGAAGCGAAGTAATCGTGCTCATCCTTTATCTCATTCGAATGAATCTTCCCACATGTATAACCATTCAAACCAGCAAGCCACTCCTAGTTCTAGTGAAACATCAAGTGGAAATAATAATGTCAGGGATAAAAGAAAATTTAGATGTGGTCGACCTGAGAGCACTACCTTACAGTCTGTGCCTTACTCTGTATCGTCTCAGGGTCCGGTGCCTTTTTCACAATATAATAAGAATGTACCTGTTAGCCAAAATGTAGTTTCTGAACATTCAAGCCTTGACAAGAGGCGTTCTCAGCATTCACACAATTCTAGAAGAGATGTTCCTCATAATACTCATAGTAATGCTAGAATATTATCTCAGCCTTCCAGTGTTCCAGGAAAAGGTGGTCAGCAAGAAAGTGTACCATCATCATCTCGACCAACATCAAGACCTATGTATATCACTCCTCTTCCAGGTGCAGGGGTATCCCAGAGAGTGCCAGGGGTTGGTGATGCCTATATAAAACCTGCTCTACTTTCAAGTAAAGAAATTAAGGTTGGTGGTTTGAAAGGCTCACAAGTAGTGCTTTCTTCAGGTATGGTAGTACCAAAGCAGACGCATTCTTTGGGACAGTCCCCTAGACGCTCAGTAGTACCTGAATCAGTGGCATCAAGGACTGAAGGACGAGGGGCTGTGAAACAACCTGTGTCATCACGCCAGAGCAATCAAAGGCATGGCCATAACAAGCATGGAAGTTATTCAGATGGTCAGAATCACCCAGAAAGCCAAAGAAATTGCACTCCAGACAATCCACCAGGCTCTCGTCATTCCAGTGCCTCGGTTAGGAACCCACGTAGTAGAGGTGGTGGGAACCAGAGTCACGTTGGGCAAACTAGACATGGAGGTAATTTTGGTAGTATTCCTGGTCCAGTTGAAGTGGTAATGCGCCAAAATTCAAATAATTCATTGTATTCACCCATATCAGATGATTCAGACAGTGAAGGGTCACAGAATCCAAATTTAGCCTCGGAAAATGAAATGATCCCTAGCAAAAGAAGTCCTAAAGCAAGTGACTCATCTACTGGCAATGAAGATATTTTAAGAGAGGCTCTTAGGTTGACCCTTGATGCTTTTGATATGGAAATGGAACCCATGGAAGAAGTCACAGTTCTACAACAGGACGCTTCATCACTTGAGTCAACTATGCCAGATGATACTCCATCCAAAGAAAATTCTTTGTATGCTGAAATTGCTAGGGTTCGCACTCAAGAAGGCTTCGAAAACAGAAGTAGTAACAAGACTGGAAATCAGAGAAATGCTAGAAACAGCAGACAGCAGGCTCCTGACAATCTTAAAGAAGTGAATCGAACAACCTCACGAGAGAGAACTAGCAGGAGAGATCAAAGATCCCAGAATGTGCAAAAAACTTCCAAGTAAGTGACATGCAAAGACTTTTTTTTTTTTTTTTTTTTTCTTTTCTTAATATTGACTAAACTTTTTTTCAGTAAGTCTAATCATTTGATTATTGGTTTATTGTATAAATGTTAAAAATATGATAATTTTTCACAGATCTTTGTAGGAAGATTGGTTGGAGTTATATAACATAGTGGGTGAATATTTGGCAGAGTTTTTCTGGCGGTATAATGAGAGTGGTTGTTACAGGAAATACCTATGGTTTACCTGGCTAAATATGACATATCTGTTATTGGCCTTTATTATTGTAAGTTAATGTTATCAGATCAGTGTATAAAACTTGTATTATTGGTGGTGAATCTTACCTACTGTTAAAGTTAGCCGTATCTCCACGCCGATTTGGCGAGTTGGCATTCAAACAAAAAATTGAAGGGCTGGCTGGATGACTGTCTAGTTTACCTGTTCTCCACCAGGTGTGTTTTTAATGTTTTAGCTATTGTCAGAATTCTCCTTGCCGCTATTGCGTTTAGGCGATTCTTGGTATTTTATGAAGTTTGGCTGTTTTACACCTGTTTATGGTATTGTAATTTCATTTTCCTAGGATATCTTCCACCGGAAGCAAAACCAATAACATCAGGCTATGTAGGAATAATTTTGGGGTAACCAGGATGTTGAAATTGAAAGTTGATCAACACTTGTTTTGTGCTTGCAAGGGTACAGAGTGTGATCTGGGAACTACTAGATGTGAAGAATATAGGAAATTGTTCTGAGAAATGTATGCCTGAATATGTCAGATATAGGAAAGACGGGAAACTAATAGATTGCGAAAGCAATTAGTTAAGTCAGGACTTAAACCTGTCAGTTCTATCCTACTTAGTGTACCTTCATCTGCAGCTATCCTTACTCAGACTAGGCACTTTGGTAGTGCTAGTATTGACTTCCTTTGTAGCTCTGCCTTCTGCTCTCCATTCGGTTCAGGAAAAGCGAAATGAGAAGTTAGAACATAACATTAAACTATTTTTAGTTCTAATACAAGTTGAACTGAGTTCATGACAGGAACATTCCAAATCCCTCCATAGTGTGCGCTCTTTGTTGCGTTCCGTGTTAGAAGTAAGGTGTTGGTGTCCTCATCTGCACATAGCCCTGATCCTAGGACTACCCTGCGACAGTTGGTAATGTCCGCTGCCAGGAAACTGGGTCGGTTCTCAGGACGATGGGGTTCTGTGCCCTCCAATACCTACTTCGCCCCTTTTCATGGTCTGAATCTCATTTAAAGCGTTCGCCCAGGGATCGTTCCGTTAAAGCGTTTACTTAAGGACCAATAAAGTGTTCGCCTAAGGACCATTAAAGCGTTTGCATAGGCACATTCTGCTGTCATCAATACCAAGTTTGAGGGTGTTAGCATGCATAGGATTAATAATATATAATATAGGTATAGACAATTTTATTGAGATGATAATGTATCTGTAGTGAGTTTTACACTTTTAGATATGTCAACTCAGTGGACTGTTATCTCTCTCATGTTTTGGTTATTCTAAATTCTCGTCTGTTAATCTCTTACTACTGCTTCGATTAATGTTTCTCTTTCAATTCTACACTCTCTCTAGTATCTATGGTTCTCTCCAAGTTAGACATTCTAGCTTCAGAGCTTTCTAATGACGTTTCATATAGGAATGCTTTCAAGTATGTACGTTAGCTTTCCGACAAGGCAGGAGAGTCGTCATAACTCCTCTCCCACCACCTCCCAATCTTTCCCTTGTTCTTGCGGCTCGTTTTCTTTCCCTCAGTTGACTCATGCTAACATTGTTGACTCGTGCAGACTTAGCCGAGTCCTGAGTTGCTTAAAACTGTTTTCTTTTCTTGAAATCATGGTGGATGCGCTACAGCACTCAGCTGCTGTCACCTCCTATCGACAAGTGTTACCAAGGGTTGCAAAGAAAGAGCGATCCTTTAAGCTCTTTTGTTTACCTCCTTTCATCAGCTGTCTCCTCCTGTCGCCCGCTGGCAGAAGAAGAGTTTGAAATGGAGTCGAAGGAAGGAACTCGTTCGGGCTGGTCAGCGTTTGTGTTAAGTGGTGCACCAATTTTTTTGTGGTGCGTTTTTGTAAGGTAGAGTGTTCGAGTTATATGATTGCCTACCTGCTTCTTCTTCTTGATAGTGCATTCTGCAGCCTGGTTTTTAGCTTTATACTTCTTCTTAATGTTAGTTCTGGATTAGTAATCTTTGTATTCTTTGTCTCTCAGGAGAAGTTTGAATGAGACGAACAGCAGTGTTTCTTTCTTTACTGTGCAAAGAATTAGAATTACATGTAATACTACAAAACTTATAAATCTATGGTTGGACTCTGGCAATATTTCTGCTTCTGTACTCAGTGATGGCTGCCAGTCCTCTCTCTTGCTTCTTCTGATGGTCTGAAATTCAGCCACCCTTGGTTCGAATTCGGCACCACCTCCTTAGGGGGTGTAGATCTTGGTTCTCCGCCCAACTAGATTCTTGATTCGTAGAGTGGTGTTTCCTTATCTTGTCCTCATCCCCATTTAGGTGGGGTTAACATGTTAATTCCTCCTTTTCCTGGTGGAGTCAATAATTTAACATGTTAATACCTCCTCCGGGAGGCGGAGCTGCATTCCTGCTAGAAGCTGAGTAAGTTTGGTGCGAGGTCGCAGGTCAAAGATTTTGTGACGGTCTTAAGATTTTAATTGCGATGGTGTTATGGTTCAACTTCCTGTGACTAAGGTTTTGTTGATCAAATTCTGGCTCATACACCAAACTCAATTCTCTCTCTCTTTCTCTCTTTCTCATTATTTTCACTATACATACTCTGATTATTCTCTCTCCTTCTCTTTCTCTTTTTCATTATTTTGACAGTACTTTGAATATTATATATATATGTGAAAGAGTGGATATACTAAAAAAATTATCAAAGAGTACAATAAAATACACATCAAAATTGTTCTCCCAACCCTGGAAGAAAGGATAAATGTACTAAAATTGTAAAAAATATTATAGCAAATGTTAAACATAAAAAATTAAAAATGCATTAAATCATAAGCATAATAAATGAATAATCAGAATACAATATCTGAAAAAATGATGTGGATATTAAATGTCAATTATGGATCATTTCTTTTCTTTTCTGTCGGTATCCCTTGTATCTTTTTGATAATCAAATGCCTCACTATGATGACAGGCAACACAATAGTGACTACTATTACCAGCAGATTTACAAATGAAAGAAATGGTGCTATCTGTTTTGTATACAAGTAATAGTCATCAACATAATTCAAGTTCTCAAGTTCCTTTAATTCTAGCTAAGACAATTGAAACTCATCTATTGCAAATGTGTAATTCTTATATGCATATGTTTGTTGAAATGGTATTCAGTGGAAAGGTGTGGTTCATAGTATAATTGATTTAGTATAATTAACTTACATGATATTGCAAAAGACTTGATATTCTTCAATTTCAGTTGGGTGGTGACATTAGGACAAGTGACTCTGGCTATAACAGTATGTAATGAAACTACAAAAATGTCTTCATTCACTATAGTTGCTTCAAATGACTTATTAAATGATTCACTATAGTTGCTTCAAATGACTTATTAAATGACTGTGTACACACATTCTTTTCTTGATTTTGTTTTAAAATCAACTCTTGGATAAAGGGATGATCATTGGTAGTCTTATATAAGTTATCAATATCACATATATACTCTTTTTCCTTCAAAATTACACATTCATTGAATTGTTCATCAGTTAAAAAGGCTAACATTAATTCATGTTCTTCCAATGCAAAATGAGTGCTAAGGCCCCTTCTAATAATGATCTGATTTTCAGTATACATAGGAAAGGCATGTAAATAGAAACTATCACATTTGAATTTTTTGTACTGAAAGGTAGAACTAAAATAATTCTGTCATGGATTACTTTGGCACTTATCAAATTATAGTACATGAAAATATCTTCTAAAGGTGTGTAATGCTTCTCAATTACATAAAACTTAATAATGTCTTCCAATTCTCTTGGAGTGATTAGTGTTGGGCTCAAAATACCTTTGTAAGCAAGTAAGACAGCATTGAACATGTATTTTATGTTCTTGTAACATCACTTCACTTTCTAGTGCGAAGGTATTTAAAAACTATATATTTTCTATCTTATTGAGTTCTTTTATTACATTTTGATTTACTTAACTTATGAAAACTTTGAATTTTTCTATTTGTTCTGCATTTTGATTGTGAGAGGCAATCACTTTATTTATCACTGTACCCCTTGCAGCTGCCCATTTTTCCAGTCTGTCAATTCTTTCCTTTTCTTGTTCTACATTTGCTTCGGTAGCAACCCCAAACAACTGATTTAGAGCAGTTCCAATGAAGGTTAAGAGGGATCTTTTGTACCTTGTTCTCAGTGTGTTACCTATGTTTATGCTCAACTTTTCCAATAATGACATGGCACTGTTATTATCACCCCTCTGTAGGATTGCTTTAATACCACTTTGGATTTCTCTTAGTTCACTTTCATGTTTGAGCACTGTGGAAATATCTATACTAACTATTCCAAGGTCCTTGATCATTTTGGTTTTTCCGTGTCTTTTTAACAGGGCACCTTTTTTTATCTCCACTTCTGATGAGATGAGTCCAATTAAAACCAGTTCTATGATGAGCCGCATGTTTGCCTCAGCAAAAATTAGACTTAATCAGATTTTCTTTTTATATAGACATATAAATTGCACTTTGTTCCGACACAGAATACTAACCTTTTGGTCCTTTTACAATAGGGAGGTAACTAGCGGCAGCTGGATGGTCGTAAGCTTTTGAACAAGGGAGTTCGGTAGTTAACTGCTTGTCTGACAGTGTGCGCGCCGCGCGACTGGGAGGTGAAGAACCCCTTTTGCTTTCGGCCCGCTGGTGGATAGACGTGTTTATCTTCGCTCTCTGCCCGCTTTTTTGTCGTTTGCTTTTCGTATAGTTGTGTTTCTTTTTCTGTTTACATTGTGTGACTGAAAATTGTCAGTACAATTATTCATTATTCTTTATAAATCAATTACATTGAAGTGATTTGTTTTGGATCATGAGTTCTTTATGCCCTCCTGTACCGACGATTGCAGGGACTGAAGGGCGTAAGTGCGGGAAATTCAGAAGTTTCCCAGAATTAATCCTCATATTTTGTGTGCTCGGTGCCGAGGGCGAGAGTGCGCCGAGCCGTGTATTTTGGGTGAAAATGTGTAAGTGAAAATTGTAATTAAGTACTCTTTTTCATTTATATTTTTGCCCTGTGCGCCCTTTATTTTGTGTGAAAGTGGTATTGCAAGTGCAGTATTCTTTTTCATTTTCATATATTATTTTTTATTGCATTAATATTCATTTTGGATCAATGTTTCCGCTCTTACCCGATAATTGATCCTTCCCCTTTTATTTTGTGTGAAAGTGAAATTGCAAGTGCAGTATTCTTTTTCATTTTCATATATTATTTTGATTGCATCATATTCATTGGATCAAGGTTTCCGCTCTTACCCGGGAATTGATCCTTCCCCTTTTAATTTGTGTGAAAGTGAAATCGCAAGTGCAGTATTCTTTTTCATTTTCATATATTATTTTGATTGCATCAGTTCATCATGGATCAAGGTTTCCGCTCATAACCAGGAATGGATCCTTTCCCCTTGCGCTCGGTGCCGAGGGCGCGAATGCGCTCGACCCGAGCCCTTTATTTTGTGTGAAAGTGAAATCGTAATGCAGGATTCTTTTTCATTTTTATATCTTATTATTATTGATTGCATCAATATTCATTGTGGATCAAGATTCCGCTCATACCGGGAATTGATCCTTATGCCCTTGTGCTCGGTGCCGAGGGCACGATTGCTCTCGGGCCGTGCCGTATATTAGTTTTGGGTGCAGTGGGTGCTCGCTCGGCGCCAGTTTCACGGCACGGAGTGGAAGGCTGGTGAGAGCCGCTCAGGCGCCTCCCACCTGGCCAGCTCTCGCTCTCGTAGCGACCGGCTGGCTACCCGGGTTGATGTGACGGTCTCTGACCGGCCACGGGCTGAGGCTGGGAAGAGGTCCCCCCGATTGCCGGCGCCAGCCAGCGGTGTGACGTGCCATGAGAACAAGCATCAGTCTCACCGTGACAGTGGTCTCTGCAGGTCGCCTGACCGTTGCTGTGGAACGGGTACAGCAACCTGCAGCAGTTCCCCTGACACACAAGATCGAGGCCGCTGTTCTCGGTCCAGCCATTCTCCCCAGGGAAACGACTCGACTAGGCCTGCAGCTCGATCCCCACCACGGGTTGGCGATCGCCTGCAGCCCTCCAAGCCTGCTGGTTCAGCCAGCGAGCGAAGGGGAGCGTCAGGTCTTCCTCTCCCGTGCCTTCAACTTCCTTGGTTTACACCGGGAAGAGCGAGGCACAGCGGAGTGATCATGAGGGGCGCGCCCCGCACTATCCCGTCACTACGCCGTATGTACCAGGCACGATCTTCGGACCGACCAGGACTTACGCGCAAGTGGCAGGAGGAGACTGAGAGGGCTGTCGCTGTTCCCCCTCTTGAATGGGGAGGTTCTCAGGATATGCTCTTGTTCGAGGGGCTTGACGGTCCTACTCCGCAAGATGCTGTGACTTCCGAGATCCAGAGGAACTTTGCCGAGGTTATGGCGCTGATTTGTCAGCACAACAACCTCGGGGAAGGATCGCCGCTCCCACCAGCAGAGCCCACGTCTCGGCTCGAGTCGTTTTGGGGCCTGAAGAGGGAACCCAAACCGACGGTGGGTCTGCCGCGACCGGAGCTTGCCGACTGTGTTGAACCAGGTATAGTCTCTCGTCTCCGGACAAGAAGGCTCTCTGAGATCTGGCCGGTCGAACAAGCTACTTCCACCTCCTCTACTGCGACAGCGGCGTTTCTACGTGTCTTCGGACACCATATTTGAATACTTTTCGGTCCTCCTGAGAGGTTTCGACCTTGACGAGGACTAGAATGAGTTGGAGGACGGTATCGGCTCTCTCCTGTCAGGTGTCGATCAGCCCCACCCAGACGATGTTCACAGTGGCGGCAGACCCTTACCTACAGTGCGAATTCGTAACCCTCCTCGGGAAAACGTTTTCTCCTGACGATACGTTTTCCCAGATTCTGAGAGGCGGCGATGGCTGCTCCTACTCTTCTCCAACTGCTAGTTCCGCTGGGAAGGTGAGTGAGTATCCAATTCCTCCCCCATTCCCTCTCTCCTTACGGCTATGAGGGAAAGGGGAGGGATCCTACAGAGATTTCTCTGTAGGATCCCACGTTGGGGACTGCGCTACCGGCGGTACCCTCAGGTCCTACCTGACGTAAGCCCCGGTCGTTGAGGAGGGATCCTGCCCCATCCTCGGTTTCTACGGGAATCAAGAGGACCACCAGCCGATAATCGTTTGACGAATTTGGTGGGGGTTTCGCAGAGTGCTTAGAATTCTGCAGAATTTCTAGCACTCTCAGAGTGTTCGAGTTTTTTACGATCTCCAAACACTTAGGCGAGACCACGGTCCAAAGTGAGCGAGACGAGAAACCCCAATAATTGTTACCACGATAATTAGGAACCTCGCCTAATGCTCGAATTCCTGTAATTTCTAGCATTTGGAAGAAGACTGCTGTGAAAGAAGAGTTATCTCACAGTAGGCGACCAACCTGGAATAGAGAAGAACGGACGGGAACATTCAGTTTGGCTTGAACTGTCGTCTTCGGTATTCTGTTCACCATTGAAGCTTTCCTTCAGGGAAGAAAATTCCTTCACTCTCTTGACTAGAGAACGAAGGCGGTCGATCTCCAATCCTTATTCTCATTCCTCGAGGGGAAAAGAATTTAGGATGGAGGTCGTTGTACAGAAACCTACAAATATATACTACGTATATTACCCTCGCGACATGATTCTGTTAAGCAGTTGAATTGTCCGGGTTGTAGGCGCATACCGTAGTTAACTCTACGGATTGTGACCGAGATGAATAGTATCTAAATTGAACTGCAACTCGGGGCTGCCTGCAACCTCCCAGGAGTTACCAGTTTTGATTTTAGATACTTGGTATTGTCACGACAACACCAAATCAGCTTTTGTATTTACAGAAATCCATTTCGTTTAAATATAATTGCTCGAGTGTATTTTTTTTTTTTTTTTTTTTTTTTTTTTTTTTTTTTTTGCTCGATGGTTCTAGCCGAACGCATTCCTTCGTGGAATGGATTACCTGGCAACTCAGGATGACGAGTCAGCGAGAGTTACTGTGTATTGAACTGCCTGATAGCAGCTCAGTACAGTACCAGCTGGCTCTCCGAGATGCACGGTCGGTTATGTCTCTCTCCCCTGCTTTGATTGACTACCGAACCGTATCTCTGCCCAAGAATCATGGACTTAGGTCTCTGATTAACGGGGATTCTCGCATACATGAAGGACCATCTACTGCTGTGACGCTCGATTTCATCGCCTTCGACATTGCGAGAATTTTCAACAGAGGTATCTCTTGGACTCTTTCATCTTTCTGTTTACCGCACGGTAACAGAGGTCTGTACTAGTCTCCCGCTGCATCGCACTGCGATAATGCAAATGATTTTTGCAGACATCTGAGTTTGTCTTCAAAATATCTCGTATTCGTAGGTGTGCAATTGTTCATTGTTCACCCCGAATTAACAGATGTATCAGAAGACATCGCCTGCTCCCCGACATGACAGCTCTACTTCCAAATGTTTAGCCCATGAGAAGCAGTTCTTCAGGCAGTACTTCCCTGTTTTCATTACTGAAAAGCGCTCCGCTTTCATTGCAACTACGACTCCTCACCAGACAGCAATGAAATAGCGGTTAGCATTTTCAGTCATTTGTAAGCACAGGTTCAGAATCTTGAGAATCCTTCTCTCGATTTGGCTATGAAGACGTAGGTTGTATTCACTGTCCACCTTCATCTTCAGCGGCACATAGTGTTGTTTCTCCTTAGCTGAGATTCAACTATACTATGAGATGTCTTGCCATCAAGGACCTCGGTCTCTAGAAGGCAATTGACTTTCGCCTGTTGGGCACATGCCTTAAGAGAATCATCACCTCGCCGGCTGGCATCGGTGACAAACAAATACAATTTGTTTAGTCTCTCGGCATAACCCTTTAAAGGGCGAAGGTCACGTGACTTGCTCGGATGCTTGGACAACTTGCCTCCCACCGAACGCAGTCAGTCGGCAGCTGTCAGAGCGCCCAAGTCAGTTACGAACTTCGCTGTGGACTTAGTTCGGTTGTTCCAGATCAATCTTTTCTTCGTCCTAATGGCTTGTCCCAGTACCCATACCATCAACACCCACCATGGAGTGTCGGTGTCCTATCCACTACCAAGAAGAAGAACTTCACTGCATGGGGATAGGAGAATGCGAGACACTTCGCTGCAGATGGATAGACCAGTATGGGTACTGGACATCACCGAAGTTGAGAAGAGGGATAGGCCATGTGACTATTCCCTTCTCCTCTGAGGTAACTGCATGGCTTTTCCTGCGAAGTCAAGCATTCAGGGGATGGGGATCCGTGACGCTCGATTTCGTACCGAACTTCGTAGCGAAGACTCAGAACCCTTCGGTCCCTGACGATCGGTTAGAGTCGTTCACAATCCCCTCCCTAATGGACTTCACCGCCTTCGATGCGAAGGAGATGCTGCTTTGTCCTGTGAGGGTGCGACGGCGCTATCTGAAGAAACTCGACACCCCAGGCTGAGTGTTGAAGCCTCTTCGTCAGCACCAGGATGACCTAGAAGTACATTCCCTCGCGTTCCGCAAGAACTTCTCCGTGGCGCAGGTACTGAAGGCAGGGGTCTGGTACAACCAGACCACATGCACCTCCTTCTACCTTCGGGATATTGCCCACAGGTCCTTGGATCGTTTTCCTTGGGACCCGTGATGGCTGCTCAACATGTTGTGTAGCTAACCCAGACCCTCGCAGGCTGAATGGATGAGTGAATGAGAGTGTGACTGGCTCCTCTTCCCATCTTTTTCTCCCCCTCTACCTGTGGGTAGAGGGATACGGTCGTCACCTTGCTGGATAAGGACGAGATGCAGGTGAGCTACTCGACAGAGCCCCATCCTATCCCTTTCACTTGGGATGGGAGCGAATATCCACCACTTCCCCCAACAAGGTGGGGGAAGTGGATGCCAACAAGAGACAAACCCATAACTTTATGTTGCCTCTTGCAAACAGGAACAAGTTCTTGCTTGCTGGTACGAAGAGATACGCTTGCCTCTCTCTTAGTACTTGGTCCAGAGGTCTGACCATTGATCCTGCGGTACACACCTGTGATGGTAATTGCTTCATAGCAAAGAAAGATAAAGGAAAGGAGAACGCATTTTCTAGAAGTTTGGCAGTAAAGAGGCTTTCGCGCCCGTGTTGGAGGCGCCTGTTCTGGAATCGTCGGGCGTGTTGTGGAGCTCAACACGCGCCAATGTGTCGGGAGAAACGCCGTGATTTCTGATGCAATACCTCGTCTAGATTCATGTAAGAACTTCCGGAAATCTCGCGAGTCTGTGACGCTTGCCGTAGGCTCCGCCCCCAGAATGCCGTATAAATACGACGGACGAAGTAGCAGCAGGAGGAGGAGATATAGAGAGATTGTAAGAGAGAGATTTCCAGTTAGTCACAGAGAGATATCCTCAGTAAAAACCACAGATTAGATTATCAGTGAGAGATCAGCAGCTGCAGAGACCTTCCGAGAGAGATAAGAGAAAAAGGAACCGACGAAGGATCAAAAGAAGAGTTGTTCGGGAGTTGGTTGGATATTGGTCTAGTCGTCTTCAGGAGTGGACGAATTATCTTGTGTTATCTCGACGTCGAGCAGACTTCAGAGAAGAAAAGGTCCTGCTAGAGGTTTTGGGGATTTCCTGCCTTACAAGTAGACTATTTTCTGCAATACGGAGTCAAGAGGACGTCTGCAATCACCGTTTCCCTTTTGTGAAGTCACCGCCTCGGATTACCAAATTGACTAGCAAGTATTTGAATTGCCTCACTGTTCTTCCCAGTTCATGCAGTGTAAGATTCTACCTTTTTATGTAAATAGGAGATACCATTCTGCATTTACCTATGTTAGCCCTTAAACACCGAAGCGGTAAAATAGAAATTGTCTCCCGTGTGCCGGAGGTGTTTCGGAGTGAGTGCAGAAGCGGAATAAATATTTTTTTCAAAAAATCACAGCGCGCTTAGTTTTCAAGATTAAGAGTTCATTTTTGGCTCCTTTTTTTTGCCATTGGCTGAAGTTTAGTATGCAACCATCAGAAATGAAAAAAACTAACATTATCATATATAAATAATGCAATATATGATAGCGCAAAAACAAAATTTCATATACATATAATTGTATTCAAATCGCGCTGTGAGCAAAACGGTTAAAGGTAACAAGTTACTTTTTTTTCGTTGTAATGTACACTAAATTGCAATCATTTTGGTATATAACACATTGTAAAACGATAAAAGTAACACAGAGAAAATATTATCACAAAATAATGCATGAATTCGTAACGTGCGGACGTAAATAAATATTTTTTTCAAAAATTCACCATAAATCTAAATATTGTCCTAGAGACTTCCAATTTCTTTCAAAATGAAGACAAATGATTGAATATTACTATACTGTAAGAGTATTAGCTTACAATTGCAGTTTTCAACCATATCTGACGAGTTAAATTTGACCGAATGTCGAATTTTTCTATATATTTTTTTTATATGCAATTATTTAGAAAATTAGAAAAGCTACAACTTTCAAATATTTTTCGTTTTGTTCTACATGAAATTGCGCACATTTTCATATATAAAACTCTATGAAATGCCTAATATGAAATGGAGCAAATATTCTGAGAATGGGACGTACGCATTTCAGAGATTTGTGGCAGAGAATCCGCGCGCGGAGTGAAGGAAAGTTTTTTTTTTTTTTTTTTTAATTCACCATAAATCTAAATATTTTGCTAGAGACTTCGAATTTGTTTCAAGATGAAGATAAATGACTGAATATTACTAGACTGTAAGAGTTTTAGCTTACAATTGCGTTTTTCGACCATTTCGGTAGAGTCAAAGTTGACCGACCGTGGTTTTTTTTTCTATTTATCGTGATTTATATGCAAATATTTCAAAAATGAGAAAAGCTACAACCTTCAATTATTTTCTGTTGTATTCTACATGAAATTGCACACATTTTCATATATAAAACTTTATGTAACGGCTAATTTAAAATGGTGCAAACATTACCACAATCGCACGTATGATTTTTTTGGAAGAGTTACTGCGCAGACGTTAGGAAAATGTTATTTTTTCCATAAATTCACCATAAATCGAAATATTGTGCTAGAGACTTCCAATTTGTTTCAAAATGAAGGTAAATGATTGAATATTACTAGAATATAAGAGTTTTAGCTTACAATTGCGTTTTTCGACCATTTCGGTTGAGTCAAAGTTGACCGAAGGTTGAAAATTTGTCACTTATCATTTTTTTATATGAAAATATTTCAAAACTGATAAAAGCTACAACCATGGGTTGTTTTAAGTTGTATTGTGCATGAAATTGCGCACATTTCCATATATAAAACTTTATGTAACGGCTAATTTTAAAATGGTGCAAACATTACCACAGTCGCATGTATGATTTTTTTTCGGAAGAGTTACCGCGCGGACGTAAGGAAAAAGTTTTTTCATAAATTCACCATAAATCGAAATATTGTGCTGGAGACTTCTAATTAGTTGCAAAATTAAGGTAAATGATTGAATATCACTAAAATATAAGATTTTTAGCTTACAATTGCGTTTTTTGACCATTTCGGTAGAGTCAAAGTTGACTGAAGGTTGAAATTTTGGCATTTATCGTTATTTATATGAAAATATCTCAAAACTGATAAAAGCTATAATCATGAGTATTTTGTTGTTGTATTCTACATAAAAATGCACACATTTTCATATATAATACTCCATGTAACGGCTAATTTAAAATGGTACAAAAATTATGTCAAAGTGACAAAATAATTTCCGAGATGTGTCACAGATACTTTTTAGTGCGGCAAGAAAGAAATTCGCGCTTGTGCACCTGCGTAACGATTGTAAACAAAACAACACCTTGATCCGTGAACTCCCAGCATCCCCCAAGGCGCGTGATTCAAGAGTTTTCGGCTGGTATGCCTAAAAGTATTTTTCCTCAAATTTTTAAAAAACTTTTGTATGTCGACATAAAATACGTCCAGTCGGCACCCGAGAGACAAAAAATGTCGACGTAAAATACGTCCAGTCGTCGTTTAAGGGTTAGTAAGCTTGTAAATAAACCTTTGTTGTGTTAGTGTTTCTTTCTATATTCGTATCCCCAGTTTCAACTGTTGGAGTTGAAAGATATATATTTTTTTTATTATTTCATATCAAACCTGAAGCGGACCTCTCTCAGAGGCTGTAACATTGTGTCGACCTTGGCCAGGATTTTTCGATACCGTAACATTGTGGCGATCTTGCTTAGGCTATCAACACTTTAACAGTTTGAAACAGGGAAAATATAGAAAGAACCAGAATGAGTGAGATGGTGAAAGAGTTTATTGAGTCAGGTTAAGCTATTAGGTCTAGAGGAGAATGATCTCTGTGAGTATGTCGAGAAGAAAGAAAGAGAAAAGTATGAGAGAGATGAAAGAGCAGCTGAGGGAGAAGTGAGGAAAATGCAGCAAGAGGTAGAAATGTTGGTAATGCAGCAGGAAGAGAGAGAAAAAGTACGTATGCATGAGTTGGAAATTGCTCGGTTAAGGGAAAGTACTTGTAACAGTCAGTCAGGCCAGAACGAAAACGAAACTGATAGGTTAGGTATGAGTGCAGAGTTGAAATTAGTACCAAAGTTTGATGAGGAAGATGTTACGGCATATTTCATGTGTTTTTGAGAAGTTAATGGAACGAGTAGGTTCTCCTAAAGAAATGTGGACTTTATATTTGCAGTCAGTTTTGAGTGGTTGGGCGCTTATTGTGTATAGTTGCATGTCTAAGGAGGAATGTGATAATTATGATATTGTGAAAGAAACTGACTGTTCTTAGCGCGTATAGGTTAGTACCAGAGGCGTACCGTAAGAAATTTAGAAATTTGAGAAAGGATGAAAATATTACGTATGTAGAATATGGTAAGAAGTTAGAAAGGCTGTTTTTTGATTGGTTAACTTCTGCTAAGGTTGAGGATTTTGATAGTTTGAAGAACTTAGTGTTGTTAGAAAACTTCAAAGATAACGTATCCCCTGAGATTAAACTATATATAGAGGATAGGCGAGAAGTATCTTTTGTAGGAGCAACTAGGCTAGCTGACGAATATAGTCTAACTCATAATTTGAGTGTTAGTAAGAAACGAAATGATCCTTCGTCTAGTAGAGTATAAAGCAGTAAAGGTTTCAGTCCTAGTAATAGCAATGCGAGTAGAAGTGACTTCCTGTTATACATGCGGAAAACCTGGTAATACGTCTAAGGTTTGTAAGAGTAAAGTGGCATCTAGTGGCTCAGAATTAACTTGTTTCCGATGTAATGGGAAAGGGCATTTAGCGAGGAATTGTGCAGTAGAAAAGAAGGACGGTAAGAAACCAGTGTCTCTAGTTAACCTTTCATCAAGTAGGAATGATGTGATGAGAGAAACTAGGAAAGTTTTTGGTGAATTTCTGTCAGAAGGCGTAGTTTCCTCTCTTTGAGGAGTAAATTCGAGAGAAGTAGTCTTGGTTCGAGACACAGGTGCTGCTGTCTCACTGATTCGAGGAGTGTGTGTGCCGAACAGGGCAGAAATCAATATGGAAGAGAAAGTCATGTTAGGTGGATTTCCTAACACTTGTGTTCTTTGTCCTTTGTTGAAGTTGAATTTAGAAAGTCAGGTAGTGTCAGGAGAAGTGAAACTTGCCATTGTGGACAGTTTGCCCGTCGAAGGCGTTGACATTATTGTCGGTAACGACTTAGCTTTATCCAAGAATGTGAATCCGGTTGTGAGGAATATTCCAGTGCCTGAAATGGTAGTAACTAGGTCGGTTTTAGATACAGACGTAGACTACGGTCATAATTTGTTTGTGGATTCGAACGAGGTGAGTTCGTGGATTCGAACGTGAGTAAGTTCGTGGATTCGAACGAGTGTGATAGAGGTAGCGAGGTTGATCTTGGCATGAGTGGACAGTGATAGCCAAACGGAAGGTGTAGCTGACGGGAGTAATGTAGTAAATGAACAGGTATCTAGTACTAGTTAGGGTGATGAATTAGGCTCTAACATTTTGGATAAGGATGAGCTAGTCAAGTTGCAGAGAGAGGATGAGACACTAACCCGAATTTTTTGAGTGTGAGCTGGATGATGATCTCGATGATATGTGTAAGGAAACTTTTTGTTTAAAGGACGAAGCTTCGTGTCACGTTTGTCCTAAGTCAGGTAGTGAAGGGGGAATCACAGGAAAATTAGTAGTTCCTAGGAAGTTTCATGAATTAATTTTGAAGTTAGCACATGATGAGCAAGGACATTTGGGAGTAAGTAAAACTTTCAAGTGTATTAGTAGGCTGTACTTTTGGCCTAAAATGAAAAATGATGTGAAGAGGTTTGCTTTAAGCTGTCATGAATATCAAATTGCCGGGAAACCGATTCAAGTAATTCCTAGAGTTCAGTTGTGTAATATTCCTTCAGTAGGCGAGTCTTTTGAGAATGTATTTATGAATATGTTAGGACATTTGCCTAGAAGTAAGGGTAGAGATGATTGCATAACTAATCTTGAGTATTATAAAAACAATCTAAGAGATGTTTGGCAGCTAGCGGAGGAGAACGGAAGCGCTTGGCACTTAGCGAAAGAAAACCCGAATGGAAGTCAAGGGGGAACTGAAGGAAGACATGATCTTAGAGCAAAAAAGAGAAGTTTGTGTGTAAGAGATAAAGTTTTAGTACTAGTCTCGAGAGAAAGTCCATTTTTACCTTATAAGTACGACGGTCCTTTTTCACTTTTAGAGAAGAGGGGAAATATACATTATAGAATTAATGTGGGTAAGAGTAGAGCAAAGGCAATGAATGTAAATTTGCTTCAGAATTATAAACAACGCCCCGTGCCGTGGCCTCCCCCCTTGTAATAGTGTTACTGAGTGAGATTAGTTTTGAGAAAAACACAAGAGGTGTTTTAGTATTTATAAGTTTAATCAGAGTTCAGAAAACGGAAATAGTAAGAGAGAAGGATAATGTTATAGCAGATAGCCTCTCTTGTTTTCTCAGAATGAGTAGCCTAATAACCGTTTTCTGTTATCGCATGAGTGAGTGTGTGAGTGGAGAAGCGTGAGTGTTTGACTGGATTAAAGCTTTATGCAGAATTGTTCCCCGCTGTTTAATTCTTGTTCCTCTTTAGAAAAAAAAAAATCAGTTGATTTCTTTTTTTCTTTTTGGGGAGGCATGTGATGGTAATTGCTTCATAGCAAAGAAAGATAAAGGAAAGGAGAACGCATTTTCGAGAAGTTCGGCAGTAAGGAGGCTTTCGCGCCCGTGTTGGAGGCACCTGTTCTGGAATCATCGGGGGTGTTGTGGAGCTCAACACGTGCCAATGTGTCGGGAGAAACGCCGCGATTTCTGATGCAATACCTTGTCTAGATTCATCTAAGAACTTCCGGAAATCTCGCGAGTCTGTGACGCTCGCCGTAGGCTCCGCCCCCAGAATGCCATATAAATACAACGGATGAAGTAGCAGCAGGAGGAGGAGATATAGAGAGATCGTAAGAGAGAGATTTCCAGTTAGTCACAGAGAGATATCCTCAGTAAGAGCCACAGATTAGATTATCAGTGAGAGATCAGCAGCTGCAGAGACCTTCCGAGAGAGATAAGAGAAAAAGGAACCGACGAAGGATCAAAAGAAGAGTTGTTCGGGAGTTGGTTGGATATTGGTCTAGTCGTCTTCAGGAGTGGACAAATTATCTTGTGTTATCTCGACGTCGAGCAGACTTCAGAGAAGAAAAGGTCCTTTTGTGAAGCCACCACCTCGGATTACCAAGTTGACTAGCAATTATTTGAATTGCCTCACTGTTCCCCCCAGTTCATGCAGTGTAAGATTCTACCTTTTTATGTAAATAGGAGATACCATTCTGCATTTACCTATGTTAGTAAGCTTGTAAATAAACCTTTGTTGTGTTAGTGTTTCTATGTTCGTATCCCCAGTTTCAACTGTTGGTGTTGAAAGATATATATTTTTTTTTTATTATTTCATATCGAACCTGAAGCGGACCTCTCTCAGAGGCCGTAACATCGTGTCGACCTTGGCCAGGATTTTTCGACACCGTAACAACACCCTGATCAATCGGACAGAGGCTTGGATCCCTCCCTCGCTTTTACGACTAGGGAGGCTTCCAAGGTTGGGCGAACACCAGTCTGTTCACAAAAGACTCAGATTCCTCCCACCAAGAAGTGAGTCTTCCTGTTGTAAAACGACCAAAAGGTTTGTATTTTGTGTTGGAACAAATAGCAATTTGTCCAAAATTGCATTTTTCCTAACTATACAAACCTGAGGTCCTTTTACACATAGCCCCACCTCATGCCACCCCTCACTGCAGTTTTTGCTTGGGCCTAAAGCAAAAGTGATTCTTTACCTCCCAGTCGCAGGGCGCGCGCACTGTCGGAAAAGCAGTTAACCCTTAAACGCCGACTGGACGTATTTTACGTCGACATACAAAAGTTTTTTTTAAAAATTCGCGGAAAAATACTTTTAGGCCTACCAGCCGAAAACTCTTGAATCACGTGCCTTGGGGGATGCTGGGAGTTCACGGATCAAGGTGTTGTTTTGTTTACAATCGTTACGCAGGTGCGCGAGCGCGAATTTCTTTCTTTCCGCACTAAAAAGTATCTGTGACACATCTCGGAAATTATTTTGTCTCTTTGACATAATTTTTGTACCATTTTAAATTAGCCGTGGCATAGAGTATTATATATGAAAATGTGAGCATTTTTATGTAGAATACTACAAAAAAATACTCATGATTGTAGCTTTTATCAGTTTTGAGATATTTTCATATAAATAACGATAAGTGCCAAAATTTCAACCTTCGGTCACCTTTGACTCTACCGAAATGGTCAAAAAACGCAATTGTAAGCTAAAACTCTTATATTTTAGTAATATTCAATCATTTACCTTCATTTTGCAACTAATTGGAAGTCTCTAGCACAATATTTCGATTTGTGGTGAATTTATGGAAAAACTTTTTCCTTACGTCCGCGCGGTAACTCTTCCGAAAAAAATCATACATGCGATTGTGGTAATGTTTGCACCATTTAAAAATTAGCCGTTACATAAAGTTTTATATATGGAAATGTGCGCAATTCCATGCTCAATAAACAGAAAACAATCCATGGTTGTAGCTTTTATCAATTTTGAAATATTTTCATATAAAAAATGATGTGACAAATTTTCAACCTTCGGTAAACTTTGACTCTACGAAATGGTCGAAAAACGCAATTGTAAGCTAAAACTCTTATATTCTAGTGATATTCAATCATTTACCTTCATTTTGCAACAAATTGGAAGTCTCTAGCACAATATTTTGATTTATGGTGAATTTATGGAAAAAATAACATTTTCTTTACGCCTGCGCGGTAACTCTTCCGAAAAAATCATACGTGCGATTGTGGTAATGTTTGCACCATTTTAAATTAGCCGTTACATAAAGTTTTATATATGAAAATGTGTGCAATTTCATGTAGAATACATCTAAAAATAATTGAAGGTTGTAGCTTTTCTCATTTTCGAAATATTTGCATATAAATCACGATAAATAGAAAAAAAAACACTTTCAGTCAACTTTGACTCTACCAAAATGGTCGAAAAACGCAATTGTAAGCTAAAACTCTTACAGTCTAGTAATATTCAGTCATTTATCTTCATCTTGAAACAAATTCGAAGTCTCTAGCACAATATTTAGATTTATGGTGAATTAAAAAAAAAAAAAAAAACTCCTTCCCTCCGCGCGCGGATTCTCCACCACAAATCTCCGAAATGCGTACGTCCCATTCTCGGATTATTTGCTCCGTTTCATATTAGGCATTTCATAGAGTTTTATATATGAAAATGTGCACAATTTCATGTAGAATAAAACGAAAAATATTTGAAGGTTGTAGCTTTTCTAATTTCCTAAATAATTGCATATAAAAAAATATACAGAAAAATTCAACATTCGGTCAACTTTAACTCATCAGATATGGTTGAAAGCTAATACTCTTACAGTATAGTAATATTCAATCATTTATCTTCATTTTGAAAGAAATTGTAAGTCTCTAGGACAACATTTAGATTTATGGGTTAATTTTTTGAAAAAAAATATTATGTCCGGGCGTACGAATTCACTGCATTATTTTGTGATATATTTTCTCTGTGTTGCTTTTATCGTTTTACAATGTGTTATATACCAAAATGATCGCAATTTAGTGTACATTACAATGAAAAAAATTAACTCGTTACCTTTAACCGTTTTGCGCATAGCGCGATTTGAATACAATTATATATGAAATTTCGTTTTCTCGCTATCATATATCGTATTATTTATATATGATAATGATAATTTTTTCATTTCTAATGGTTGCATACTAAACTTCAGGCAAGGAGCCAAAAATGAACTCTTAATCTTGAAAACTAAGCGCGCTGTGATTTTTTGAAAAAAATATTTTTTCCGCTTCCGCGCTCACTCCGAGACCACCTCGGCACACGGAAGACGATTTTTAATATACCCCTTCGGCGTTTAAGGGTTAACTACCAAACTCCCTTATTCGAAAGCTTACGACCATCCAGCTGCCGCTAGTCACCTTCCTATTGTAAAAGGACCTCAGGTTTGTATAGTTAGGAAAAATGCAATTATGGAATCCAAAAAGACGAAGGGCAAGACTTCTTTTGCATTCCCCCCCACAAAGCTTAGTGGAAGATCAGGGAAGTGGTATGAGACAGAAGAAGAAGCAGGTTTAAGAATCCCTTCTTCTGCACAAGGTGATTTTGCCAACTTAGTGGAGGCACCTAGAAGATCTTACCTGGCATCAGCAAAAGTTTCTTGGACAATGTCAGAGATAGATCACCATCTCAAAGGCCTTTACAAAACTCTAGAAGTTTTTAACTTTCTAGATTGGTGTTTGGGCGTCTTGGATGTGCAGTCTAGAAGCCCAGATTCTATTTCATTAGAGGACTTAGCGAGTATTTTGTCATGTATGGACAGGGCAGTAAGGGATGGCTCCGACGAACTGGCATCACATTTTGCGTCTGGAGTCCTGAAGAAACGCCCACTTTTCTGTAGCTTCACAGCTAAGTCAGTGTCGCCTGCGCAAAAAGCAAAATTGTTGTTCGCTCCCTTTTCGGCTCATCTTTTTCCTCAATCGATGGTAAAGGATTTGTCAGTAAATCTCCAAGAAAGAGCGACGCAGGACTTATTGTCTCGGTCTTTGAAACGTCCTACTGATCAGACATCTTCAAGAACCACGCAAGCTTCTAGGAAGAATTATAAGCCCTTTCGTGGAAGAGCCTCCTCGAGAGCTTCTGCTCGAGGGAGGAGTTTCCCTAGGGGCAGAGCCCCCTCAAAAACCAGGGGAAAGAAACGACTTTTCGGCCCTCCAGGCACCAGTCGGGGCGAGACTCGCTCTTTTCGCAGAAGCATGGAGGATAAGAGGGGCGAACTCTTGGTCACTCGAAGTGATCGAGAAAGGTTACAAGATCCCGTTTCTATCAAAACCTCCATTAACCCCTTCTTTACCGGTGGGTGAGCAGAATGTAAACATTGCGTTTGCTGCCGAACTGAATCTCTCGGTAGTGACTCAAGTTTGGAGGGGGTGCCGATCGTACAAATATTGCCAAAATACACTAATCAGACAGGCTAATGAAATTATCAGGTATTATTAGCACTATAATAACGCATATTCTCTGTTAGTTTTATCATCCTACAGGAAAAATAAATTTTATGAAAAAAAATGTGAACTCAGTGTCCTTGTACAAGGACACTGGTGGTTCGGTGAGAAAACAAACTACGGTCTTGAATAGAAATTCGGTCTAACAGAATGTTGGTATATCGCACCTGGAACATGCACATAAAGTATTATCAAAATAGAACCGTAAATAAGCACGTAATAACAAAAAAAAAGAGCAAAAACTAAAGCGAAAGCCCCGCCAATAAATATGGAAATCGCAAATTTTATAGTATATCTTTCAAAATTGGTCAATGTCATTTTTCTACGTTTTCTAAGATTAGTTTCATCACAGAAAACAACTTTAGGGGCATCAGGGGTATCTAAACTAATTTTTCAAGTTTCTTGTCCTCAGAAAAAATCGCTTTTTCTCTGGTTTGTTTGTTTTTTTATATATAAATAAAGTTACTATAAGGCTTTATTTCTACCTTCATTTATCTGGTGTTCATATCTTTATTTGTAAAATGTAATGTGAATAAATAAATAAATACAGTAAATGATGATGCAACTGGTTTTTACTTGGGTAGAAGTTATTACATGTTTTACGCTTGTCTGGTTTTTGTGATTTTTTGTGAGACGCAGTTCATCTGTCACCTACACACTACTATAAGCAATAATAATATTTTTTTGGGTTCATCATACGTCTGGCATCGTGTCATACTGTTTATTTTGCTCCAAACTCTTCAAACCGAAATTACAGAATGATTGGAAGTCCCTATCTGAAAAGAGGAGTTTTGGTGGTACTACGCATACCACCTTTATGCACCTGGTGCGGTGTAGTAGACTTGAATGGTGGTACCCACCTACCTCCAAACAAACTTTCGGTAATGAAGAGGTTAAGCATAGAGCCAATAGACCTTTCGCCCTCTTATCAGGATTCGAAGCAACAGATCTTATTAGACCTTTTGGATCAAATGTTGGAAAAGAGAGCAGTAGAAAGAGTTGTATCACGGAACTCACCAGGCTTCTACAACAGGCTTTTCCTGGTTCCGAAGCACTCGGGAGGATGGAGACCTGTCCTAGACGTAAGCAGGCTGAATCTTTTTGTAAGGAAAATAAAATTCAAGATGGAAACTGCACAGTCTGTTTTAGCATCCCTGAGACCAGGAGATTGGATGGTGTCCTTGGATCTCCAAGATGCCTATTTCCATGTTCCGATCCACCCTCGGTCCAGGAAGTTCCTCAGATTCGTTCTGAAAGGACAGGTCTTCCAATTCAGAGCTCTCTGTTTCGGGCTGAGTACAGCCCCTATGATATTCACGCTTCTGATGCGAAATGTAGCAAGATGGCTCCATCTCTCGAAGATAAGAGTCTCACTCTACTTAGACGATTGGCTGATCCGGTCCACGTCGAAGGAAAAGTGCCTGGAGGACCTACACATGACATTACAGCTGACGAAGGACCTTCGAGAAGTCCCATCTGATTCCCACACAGTCCATCGTGTATCTGGGGATTCAGATGGATTCAGTGGCTTTTCAAGCATTTCCATCCATAGAACGTCAGCTAAAATGCTTAGAGAAAGTATCGGTCTTCTTAGAGAAGGAAATATGCTCGGCGAGGGAATGGATGAGTCTGCTGGGGACCATTTCCTCGCTGGAGAAATTTGTATCTCTGGGAAGGCTGCACCTCAGACAGCTTCAGTTTTTCCTAGCAGACAACTGGAAGAACAAGAAAGACCTAGACGAGATTTTGAGAATCCCTCAATCGATCAAAGAGCATTTGAAGTGGTGGTCCGATCCCGTCAAGCTATCGGAAGGGATGTCCCTCAAAGTTATGAGCCCAGACCTAGTGTTGTTCTCAGACGCGTCCATGACGGGCTGGGGAGCAACACTGGGGGAGGAGGAGGTGTCAGGCCTCTGGAGAGGGGAACAGAGGTCCTGGCACATAAACCTCAAGGAACTAGAAGCGATTCGATTGGCACTTCAATGCTTCGAGTCAAGGATTGTGGGACGAATTGTACAAGTCAACTCGGACAACACCACGGCGCTCGCGTATATAAAAAAACAGGGAGGAACTATCTCGGTTCCTGTTCAGGATAACGAGGAAAATCTTACTTTGGGCGAAAATAAGAAATATAACGATTCTAACGAGATTCGTTTCAGGACAGCAGAACGTTCATGCAGATCTCCTCAGCCGTCAACATCAAATGCTTCCAAACGAATGGACTCTCCATTCAGAGATTTGCAAAGAGTTATGGAAACTTTGGGGACGTCCACTGGTAGACCTCTTCGCAACAGCGAAAACGAAGAGGCTTCCTATTTACTGCTCTCCGGTTCTGGACCCAGGAGCAATAGCGATAGACGCCATGCTTTGGAATTGGAAAGGGATGGATCTCTACGCCTTTCCTCCATTCAAACTCCTGGGAGAGGTAATAAGGAAGTTTGCGGTGTCGGAAGGAGCAAGAATGACGTTGATCGCCCCCTTTTGGCCTGCAAGCGACTGGTTCACAGAGGCCATGTCATTTCTGGTAGATTTCCCAAGGACACTTCCAGAAAAAATCTATCTACTCAGACAGCCCCACTTCGAGAGGTATCACGGAAACCTCTCCGCTCTGAGTCTGACTGCATTCAGACTATCCAAAAGTTGGCCAGAGCGAGAGGTTTTTCAAGATCGGTGGCAAGAGCTATTGCCAACGCTAGAAGAACATCTTCTCAAGCTGTCTACCAATCGAAGTGGGCTGTCTTCAGAAGTTGGTGTAGAAGGGAAAATATTTCCTCCTCCACGACCTCTGTGAGCCAGATTGCTGATTTCCTCCTACATCTTAGAAATATAGACAAACTTTCAGTGTCAACGATTAAAGGCTACAAAAGTATGCTGTCAACGGTCTTCCGACACAGAGGTTTGGATTTATCAAATCCAAAGTTTTTAATGTCAGCCCCATTTGAGCCTGTGCATGCTGCCTCTTTGAAAGATGTAACTAGAAAAGTTATTTTCCTAACCGCTCTGGCAACCGCTAAGAGGGTTAGCGAAATCCAAGCTATGAGTAAATATGTGGGTTTCAGAGAACACAATGCGGTGTGTTCGCTGAGCCCCTCGTTCTTAGCTAAGAACGAGAACCCATCCAACCCCTGGCCTAAAAGCTTTGATATCAGGGGGTTATCAGAGTTCGTCGGACGAGAGCCGGAGAGAGTTTTGTGCCCTGTCAGAGCTCTCAAATTTTATCTGGAAAAGACCAAATAATGTAGAGGCCTGTCAGACAACCTATGGTGTTCGGTCAAGAGGCCGGAATTACCAATGTCTAAGAACGCACTGGCGTTCTTCTTGAGAAGCACCATCAGGGAAGCTCATTCGTCCTGCAGAGATGGTGATCTTAAACTGCTAAAAGTTAATGCTCACGAAGTTAGAGCGGTAGCTACTTCGGTGGCTTTTCAGAAAAATATGGCACTCAGTGATATCCTGGGTGCCACATTTTGGCGAAGCAACTCAGTGTTCGCTTCACACTACCTCAGAGATGTGAAGGCGACATATGAGAATTGCTACTCGCTTGGACCATACATTTCCGCCGATACAGTATTGGGGACGAGAAGCAATACGAACCCCATCCTTTAGAAAATGGATGTGTGTGATTTTAATTATGGGTTTGTTTTTTATGGTTGTAGGGTTGGCTGCTTGAGGCAGTCTTCCCTTTAATTAGCCTGAAAGTTATGGGACTAACTTTAGTTGGGCTAGGTTAGGTGGTATTTGTTATGCTTCGTTGTCTTCAGTATGGTCAATATGGTCTAGTCACATTGTGGTCACGCTTCCTTGCTGGAAATTCTAGTTAAGCAGAAGCAGGCTTGGGCGACAGTAATCACGAAGTCAGCTATGCTAACAGGTAAGGAACCAAGATGTCAATCATCTGCATGTTATGTGTTTCCAAAATCCTTCTATTCTGTCCCTTCCCACCTCCAATGGTGGGATTCAGCTATATATATATCTGGCAGGTAAGTGTCATGAACAAAATGATATTGTTATGATACAATAAAGTTTGTTCATACTTACCTGACAGATATACATATAGCTGTATTCTCTGACGACCGACAGAATTTCGAAACTCCCGGCAAACGCAGTGGTCGGCTAGGTGCTTAGTACCCATTCCCGCCGCTGGGAGGCGGATACCAGGAACCATTCCCATTTTCTATTCAGATTTTCTCTACCACTGTCCCCTGAGGGGAGGTGGGTGGGTACTTGATTATATATATCTGTCAGGTAAGTATGAACAAACTTTATTGTATCATAACAATATCATTTCACTAACATTGTTCAGCTGATGCCACGCCACCTTAATCCTGATGTGATTTGCCTAAAGCCTGGACTAACTCTGAAACAAATAAGGTTTGAGTGTGTGTTGTTTTCCTCCTAAAGGCCTCCTCAGCGTTACTTTGTGGGTTAACCTTCTCCCGACTAGAAGGGATGCTGCCTTATCGAAGGTAGTGGGTGCAGTAGATTTGGAGTCATTGTCAGCTTTTCATAATGGGGGGGACCTCCTAGAATCGTAGTTTCTCTTCCCAAGAACAGTTAGAGGATGCGATTGACCACAGGCGGACTGATACTAAGATAACTAGTCCAGCAGGCAGTATTAAAGTCAGAGGCTCATTATTGTCGTCCTCCTCAACGGCAAGCTAGATGGTCTCCCCGTAGGAAGCAAACCAACCATGCATCTTCTGTGAAGACATCTCAGCCTTCTACAGCTTCGGGTCAAGACGACAACAATGCCCCCTTTGGTCTCGCCCCAACAAGCCAGGTAGGGGCACCAGAGGTAGGGGTCGCCAATAGAGAGTGTGCCTCTCCCTTCCTAGTGCCGTGGATCGGGGGATGCCTGGCAGTCTAGTGGGCCAAATGGCAATTGCACAGAGCAGAGAAGTGGGTAGTAGATGCCCTTCGGGTCAGTAGCTCCTACCTTTTTTTACTTTCCTCCCCTTCTCTCAGACAAACCCCTCCTCCACCAGACTTAAGCTCTGAGTTCTCTGAAGTTCATAGCTCTTTGAGGCAAAATTTTGAAGATGCTGAACAAGGGTAAAGTGGAAGAAGTACATCATCCTTCCCCTGGGTTTTACAGCCTCATCTTCCTGGTTCCAAAAACCACAGGCGATTGGAGGTCAGTGATAGATCTTTCCACACAACCTATTCATCCGGAAGACGAGATTCAGGATGGAGACGCCCTGGACGGTTTTGGCAGCAGTAAAGGAGAACGACTTTATGCTGTCAATAGACTTTGAAGGATGCATACTTCCATATCCCAACTCACCCTTCGTCCAGGAAATTCCTTCGCTTCAGCCTCGGAGAGCAGATCTTCCAGTTCAAGGTCCTTTGCTTCGGCTTGAGTGCAGCCCCGTAGGTATTCACAAGGGTCTTTGCCGTAGTCTCCAAGTGGGCTCATGCTCAAGGGATTCATCTACTGAGATACCTCGATGACTGGCTGGTCTTGGCAAGTTCCAGAGTGAAGCTAATTCAAGACAGGGATCACATATTCTGGTTTTGCAAGAGCCTGGGTATTGTGGTAAACCTGTAGAAGTTCAGTCTGGTCCCCAGCCAGAGGATTATGTATCTGGGTATGTCCATAGATACGGTAGTGTTAAGGGTTTTCCCTTAGGACCAGAGGTTCTCTTCAATGGAGGTCAAAGGAGTTCTGGTCCCTGGTGGGCGATTCACCTTGACAGCAAGTACCCCTTTCAGATCAGGTGAGAAGAGACCTGCGTTGGTGGATGGAAGACAGAATCTTATGATAAGAGTTCCTCTACTTTCTCCCCATCTAGATTATCTCCTGTTTTCAGATGCGTCCATTAACAGTTGGGGCGCTCATCTCGAGGACCCTCTGGCTTCGGGTGTTTGGAGTGCCCAGAACAGGAAGTTTCACATGAATATCTTGGAGCTTAAAGCAGTCTTTCTCGGACTCAAGGAAATCTGGGAGAAGGTAGAGGGACATTCAGTTGTTCTGATGTCGGACAAGACCACAGTGGTAGCCTATGTCAACAAACGGAGGCTAGTGTCTCACCAACTCCACTCATTGACAGTAGAGATACATCAGTGGGTGATCAACAACTTGGTGGAGCTTGTAGCCAGATACATTCTGGGTAAGAGGGATGTAGTGGCTGACAAACTAAGCCGACAGAACCAAATCCTTGCCCCGGAATGGTCTCTGCATCAGGACATTGCGTACAGGCTATTTTTTATTTGGGGAAGGCCCATGTTAAATCTCTTCGCAACTCGCTTCAACAGGAAGTTGGAGGTCTACATGTCGGTAGTTCTGGATCCTCTGGTTCTGGCAGAGGACACACTCCAACATCATTGGGACAAATCTCGAAGTTTACGCCTTCCCTCTGTTTTGCGTGATCTGTCAAGTCCTGAACAGGGTAATGGGATCTTGAACTCTCAGGATGACCTTAGTGGCTCCCCTGTGGCCTCAAGCAGAATGGTTCCCAGACCTTCTGTATCTGCTCTCAGAAGTACCTAGGGAAGTTTCCCCATGGCGCCACTGTCTTTATCAACCTCATGTGGAGAGGTTCCATCAATCAGTAGAGTCTCTGTCACTTCACGGCTGGAGACTATCAAGTATCTCTGCGAGTGAGAGGTTTTTCTAGCATAGCAGCAGGCCACATGTCTGGCTATTTCAGGAAGTCTTCATCAGCAGTCTATCAAGGCAAGTGGGCAGTCTACTGTGATTGGTGTCGTCGAAGGGGTTTCTCTCCACTCGAAACCTCTGATCAGCATATAGCGGACTTTTTCATCTTCCTCAGGGTTGAGAAAAGCCTGTCTTTTGACTGTTGAAGGTTACAGGGCTGCATTAGGTTAGTATTATGCCTAAAGGGAATAGACACTTTAGGCATAGACATCGCTCATCCTGTGAGATCTCTTTGTTGTTTAGGAGTTTTGAGCAATCCTGTCCACCAAAAGAGCTCAAACCTCCAAATTGGGATTTGTCTCTCATCCTCAGAAGACTCACTCAATCTGTATGATCCCTTACATTGGTCATCAGGCAGGAATTGCTCTTATTTTTGTTATGGAGACTCTACACTCTAGGGGGCACGACATCAGAGCCTGAAGTTCCTCTCTAGATTTTAAGAAAAACATGTCTGTTCCTAGAATTTTGTACATTGGTTTTTGGCTGTGTCAAACCATATTCACTTCCTGTTATCTGAATGATGTTGCCCACAGGTCCTTAGACATGTTTTCCTTGGGTCCTGTGGTGGCTGCCCAACAAGTTGTGTAGCTCATCTAGCTCCTGACAGGGCAATTTGTATCATACCTAAGATGTTTGTGTAGAAGAAAGAATTAGTGAGTTGGCTGGTCTTTTCTTTCTATATGTTCCTTTCTTTCTTTTTGTTCCTTTCTTCTTCCTTCTGGCAGGTTGAAGAATAGACACATCATATGCGGGAACTGGTCTGATACAGGTGAGTCTGGTTGTCATACTGGTGATAGTTGTTTGCTATGTTTCTTTAAAATAGACAAATCTACTTCTCGGTAGCATATGCCCCTCCCTCTAGCAAGGGAGTGGGGAGTGGTGACAATTCCCTTTGGCTTGAAAGGTTTATTACTAGAACAGACAAAATTCTTCTTATCTTCCACGAGTACAATGAATCTGGCCATACGACATTGTTACTGAACCCAGCAAGCAATTTTGGGATATTCATCTACCTATTGTCTTACAGGCTATGACCCCCCTCCTTTAGAACTCTTTATTCTAAGAAGATGGTTGGGTGAGCTGAACCCCAGCCGGTTGAGGGTACTTCTACCTCCCTCCTATAAGTCTATCCTATTGTTAAGATTAAAGGTTTGTTCCGCACTTGAACAAATGACAATTTTTAAAATAATTTGCATTTTTCATCGCTTACAAACCTGAGGTCTACGTTATACTGCCCTCATCTAGCCACCCCTCTCATTTACTGGAAGAAAGACTGATGCGTCACGAGATCCCAAGTTTGGTTGGTGACCAGCTTCCACATAGTACAGGCAGTCCCCGGTTATTGGTGGTTTTCGCTTATCGGCACACCCCCGGGAATGGAACCCTGCTGATAACCGGGAATTGCCTGTATATGTATGGGTTGCCAGATTCCTTGCTTGACAATCTTTGATTGTTTTTAACCGGTTTCTAGCTGGTGCTATAAGATTATCCTATTGTTGAGACCTCAGGTTTGCGAGCTATGAAAAATGCAAATTGATTAAAAATTTGCTATTTCAGTGACAGAAAGTTTTTTGTATTCTATAAACGCTGCATTATATTCATATATAAATTTTAGGATATTTACTGCACTCCCTTGTATTCTCCTGCAAATAAGGGGGATGCTAATATTTTTCTGTAAATTCTTCAGATATGCCTGTTGCTGTTTTCAGTAATCTCATTAACGACATTAGTTACTGGTACCCTCTGGCTTTGTAGTACCCACTTGTGAATAACATTCTGTTGGCACAGAATTATGTTTTAAGAAGTCTACTGAATGCTGTATGGTTGGAATTTGTGCCATATGAGTATGAGAAGGAACCATTCTGGCCAGCTGAGAGTAGCGACTTATGACATTATTTTCTAGTTGAATTGCTTTTTACCATAGGGAGGATGAAGCTTAGATCAGGTGTTGAAGATTTATGGTGATTTAACTTTGTACAAATGCTATTATTAGAATTTGTTTTCATTACTCTGGAATTTTGGACAAGTGACAGGTAAGATGCCTCTTAATTTCTGTAAAATTATTGTAGCTTTACGATAAGATAACTGATAAGATAACAATGTTAGTATATCTGCGGCTATGGCCCTCAGGATGAGAGTGGCTGTCAGGAGTACAGGAGTCTTAATTGTTGAGTGGTGTTCTGTTTAGTGCTTTTTTGTTATATATGATAATGTGGAAATGTGAAAGCATTGTTTGTTTTGCTTGAAACCATTCTGTAGGTTAACAATGGATCACACTTTGTTGATTGGTTGGGGAAGAAACATGAGGTAAACAAATAGATTTCAGAAGATTGACATTAGAATATATTTGATTGTAACTTTTTCTTGATTAGCTTTTGTACATATAGAACTCCAGTATTTACTATGAAATCTTTATATTATTTTTAATAGACAGTGTTTGTGCTCTAGTTAGGACAAGAACTACGGATCTGTTAAAAAGATTTTCAGTGTATTCATTTATTGATACCTAAGTGTACTGGTGACCCATTTTCTTCGAGTACATTTAGAAAATGTTTGGTGTTATGATACATATGTATTCTCTGGTTTGGTATGTTGTTCATATTGCTACAAAAGGTACTTTTTAAAAGTTTTTGAGAGTCATTAATGTTAGTCTCTATGGCAGAAACTTGTGTTTCTTAGGAGATATTTTTAGGCTTATATTTTTTTTATGTACAGGGAGTAACAGTAGTAATGATATATTTACAGTATAATGAAATATCAGTTTGGAAGCGTACGTAATGGCTTCAAGTATTTTTATTTATTCTCTGCAGGTCAAAAGCTGATGTAAGTCCAGTAGATGTTGGTACAAAGGTAAGTACCAGGCACACTTCAAGGAATGAGACTCACAAATTGTCTTCTTCAAGAGGTAACACTTATGAAAATTCTTCCCTAGTAAATCCCCCTAATGAATGTTATCCTGACAAAATTTCTCAACCCCTTGACGTTGGAGGGTCGGATCTCTTTGATGACTTTGACCAAATGCCACACACACCAGGTAGTTTTATTCCAGTACATGAGCCATCATCTCCTCCTCCCACTTTGTCAAAAGCATCTCAGCCTTTACAGCAGACAGAATATTTAGTAAAAACATCTAATTGTGTAACCACAGATTGGATGAGTGACTTTGATTGTCCTCCAACACCTGGTAATCCAGTTGTTGAGTCCAGTATTGCTTTGAAGGACACTAGTAGATCAGGCCCAGTTTCAAAAAAGAATGAAAATCGAAATAGTAGCGTTAGTCAGAATAAAAATGATAGTGGTAGATCAGGTTCTTCCTTGATTGATTCAGGGTCTGAGGGAAATACTTCCTTAAAAAGGAAATCACAGAGGAAGATGAAAAGGTTATTTGGGTTATTTGGTTCTGTTTCTCCTCCTCCATCAAAATCAAAAGATGATTCCCCTTCCTGTCCACCTAGGTTGAAAAAGGAGAATCAGGCTATTGAAGACATTGGGAGTTCCCCTCCTCATTCTGAGCACGGTAGTTTTGGTTTTAGTTTTCATTCTCAAGGCCGGCCTCAGACCCCAGGGCTGGGTGTTGAAGATAGTCAACCATTCCATACCCCTTCCCAGGCTCCACAAGAGCAAGTATCAGATTATATTTATGATGACATAAGCAGTCTTCCAGAAAGACCAGTGACACCTGGTGGGGGTGGTGGCAGTGAAGGGCCAAATATGTTTTTAAGTGAGTCACAGAAAAATGTATCAGGAATGCCATATGATTCAGTATTTGACTCTTATTACATGATAAACTCCCCATATGAACGTCCAAGAACACCTGGGGCAGATTCTAGTCCTGTATCTGCATCTCAGACACCAAATGCAGATTCGCCTGTTTATAGTACAAAATTACCTGAGATGCTCAGAGAAATGCCTTCCTTTAAGGAGAGTACTGACAGCTCCTCCCACAGCAAAAGTAGTGGAGAGAAGAAAAAATCAGCAGGTAAGGATGATATCACTCATTTTAGAAAAAGCAATAACTCACCAAATACAACTAACCAAAGAAACACTGAAAAGTACAAAGATCATGTAAAGCACAGAGAACTGCAGAACAATGCTCCGGTAGGTTCAGAAGTGCACCATGTACCTGGTATACTGGAAGGCAAAGCTGTTAAGGTATCAAGTATGCAGAAATCAAGTCACCTTGAACCCAGTCCTCATGAGACAAAAGAATCAAAAACACTGGCTTCTGCTTCTGGGAGGCCTCAGCCATATGGTCGCCATGATAAAGGCCGGAGGATGCAGCCCTCAGATGATGCAAGAATCGAAAGGTCTCAAAAACATGCAGTGTCTCAACATCATTCACACATCCATGTTATGGACGACTCAAATAAGGTACATGATAACAATCGGTCATCATCTTGTCCAGGAAATCGCCTTCAGTCATCACAGCAAAGAAATCAGGCATGTCCTGTGGACAGCAGCAGGTCACAATCTCCACCTCACAACCAAAGTGAATTACAGCGCGAAGGTAGAGGCCGTCATCATAATAGAATTTTGCAATCATCTTCACACCACTCACAATCAAATACCCTTTCACAATCTTCACCAAGTCATCGATCTTTGCATTTGCCAGGCAACTCGTCACTGTCTTCCAAAGGGAGTAAGCCTGGGTCTCCTCAAAGAAAGGCTTTCCAGTCATCCACAAAGACTTCGCATTCATCCAGTGTGGGGAGTCATTCACATCCTGGAGGCCGTTCTCAGTCTGGTCAAAGACCTCAGTTATCTGCTCAAGAATATCGAACAAAGTCAGCTGACAGAAACCTGAAACAACATGGACAAGGAAGTTGGCAACAATCATCAAGAGGTCAAAAACAGCAGCCGCACGGCAACCAGTCATACCCTAGTCAAGACAGTGGGACTCAGTCTTATCAAGGAAGACATAGCAGCCAGTCCTTGCTAGGAAATTCATCACATGTATCATCTAATAACAAATATTCAACTCAGAGTGGACAGTCTTTGCTGGATGAAGGGAGACAGTCAAACCAAAGTTCTCAGGAAGAAAAGTTGGATGAAGTAAAACCACAGGCACGTGGAACTCGGTCTCCCTACCGTCAAGGAAGCAGACCAAACTCATCTCAGGGGAGGTTACATTCTGCTCAGAATCTTCATAATCAACCTTCACAGGGTGATCGACCACAACATTCTCCTAAGTTCCAGGGCCAGTCCCCAAGAAGTCGTCCACAGTCGTTCTGTGCCTCTCCAAAGGTGTCACATTTGCATTCCTCAAAATCAGTATCTCAGCATTCACCGAAGAATCCATCATCATCACCTCGCCAACGATCTCAACCAGGTCGTGGTAGCCACTCTCCGGTGATAGATTCATCTCTTTCTGTATTTGCTGGTAGTGTAAAATCTTCTAGTTCTTTTTCTCCTCACAGAAATAGTAGCCATCAGTCTGTCAAAAAGGGACAGAGAAAGGAAGAGAAGTCTTTGTCTCCACCAAGAGGTAGAAAATGGCCCCATAGTGATGGTTCTTCCTATTCTCGTTCAGGTGATGGCCAGGACACTGACATTGCAGCTCATGTGCATGATCGATCTCATCAAAGTAGACTGACACAATTTCAGAAGAATCAAAACTACTCTCAGTCAAAAGAGAAGATGTTGAAATCCATTCCTTCACTTGCTTCAAGTTTCTGTAAAGCCAAAACGGAAGTGGGAATGGGCTCAGAAATTGTCAAAAAACCTTCAAAACCAAAACCAATTCATTCTGGAAATTTCAGTGAAGAGACTAGTGAAAAGGATTGTTTTAAGAGTAGAACATCTATAGAAGAAAATGAGGATATAAACTCTCTGATCAATGCATCTTTTCCCTTAATGAGCCCAATGCCATGTACACCAGCACCCCATAGAGATGACAGTGGACCTGTCTCAAACCTTTATGCCACTGGCATTCCTACAATGGAGAAATTACAGCCTATGATGAGCCCCATAGCTCAGACTCCCAGCCATCAGCCTTCTGAAGATAATTCCCTACGCTTGCACCCTGCCAGCCCCCAGCATTCAGTAAGCCTTTCTGGTTCCATTACACCATCGCAGTCTCAAGCATTCACATTACCCACCGCTCCTGGCCCAATGATGAGTCCTATCCCTCCAACTCCTGCGCGTGTTACATCACCAATTAGCGTTAGTCCCATGCCAGTGCTCCCTTCATTAATGGGACCCATGATCAGTCCAGTTGCTAATACTCCAACTCACAGTATTGCTGAGAGTTTTTCAATGACCAATTCCTTGCTTAGCCCAATGCCAGATACACCTCGTAGAGGAAGTGAGGGAGATGAATGTTTACCAACCAGTAGTACTCCTAGTCAGTTTGTTAACTTCCAAGAAGCAGCACATCACCTTTCTGTGCAACCTTTAATGAGTCCTATGCCAGCTACACCAGCTCATGTCATGGAGTCTCACACTCAACCTAATTTAAATCATGATAATGTGACAAAACCTTCTGCCATGGATCAAGCAAAAAGCCCTATTCCTCCTTCACCTACGTATATTGATGATGATAATTTTAGGCATCCATCAATGCCTGTTTATCCTTCAGTAGGACCCCTCGTTAGTCCAATGCCACACACCCCAACTCATTATGGGTGTGAAAATGATGTTAGCATGCCCAGCCCCTTACCTCACTTACCCTCCCCAGGTCCATTAATAAGTCCCTTACCTCATACACCATCATATTCTCATCAGTCATCTCTTCCTCGTCAGTCACCATTGTATATGCCATTCACCCCAAATGCTTATGGTCCTCAGACTCCTGTACATACGCCACAGACGATATTTGACAATCAGCCAACATTTGCCTCTTCTCAGGTTACTGCAGAAGTATCACAACCACCAAAAAATACCACACAGAATGTTAGTGACTCCTTGCAGGATGATCAAATGTCTGGAACACCATCTACACAGGAATCCCATTTACTTGTTTCTTCAAGCCAGACAATAGCTATGACACCTCTTCAGGAACCTATTACACCATTGACACCCATTGATAGTGTGCCATCACCTCGGCAACCTTCCCACGTAACCACACTGAGTCAGCAGACTCTGGGAACACCTGTTGAAAACAGTGTTGTTTCCTCCCAGTCTACCATGCCACTTTCTATGCCATCCGTTTCTGCTCCCATAACTCCTTTAAATGCCCCTTTAACACCACTCCCAAAATCTGGTCAAGATCAGCCTCTTCAGAACTCCGGCACATCTACTTCATCCTTGTCTGCTAGCCCTTGTAGCCAGAAAAGCCAAGATAATCAGTATAGTCCATTGCCTGTTTTATCAACTGTAAAAAGTTCTGTTTTAAGCCCAGTGGCAAAACCACCTTTACAGATTTCTCAAATATCACGTCAACAGCCACTCACAGAGCCACAGGCAGTTAATACTGAATCTGTTGTAAGTGATTCCCAAAGACCAGTCTCACTGGAGGAACCTTCATCTTTTGCATCTACAACTAATGCTGGTAGTGGTGGCCAGAATTGCTCATTAGAACCAAAGTCAGTAGATGAATACAATTCTTCAACTTCAATTTTTGATGTTCCCTCAGTTACTTCACAACATGATGTAATTTCTTCACCTGTAAGTGGTACAGAACCTCAAGATAAGACATACGTGAACACTCCAGCATCATCAGCTAGTACTCCATGCAGTAGTAGCGGCTTAGAAATTTTATCCTCCACATCCACCTTTTCATCATCATTTGATAAGAAACCAGTAGATTCCCCAGCACATTCATTCCTTTTGAGTCCAATGCCCTCTTCTACAAGTCAGAAAAAATCAAGGGAAAATGCAGAAACCCAGTCACTAGAGGTTGGATCAGGGGATTCTGTTGTAGATGGAAATATTCTAGTTTCTGTCACAACACATACCACCACCACAATTCCAGCGCAGACAATGACAGTTTCAATCAGTCTCCCATCTCAGGTGGATACAGTAAATGTGGTTGGTCTATCTGGGGAGCAGGTACTTAGTGGAAATAATTTTCTTCAACCTGTGACCATTGGATCAAATGTAAACACCCCTAGTGCTCAAGTTAGATCACCCATATTATGGTCAAATATTCCTACATCATCCTCGTTAGGTATTTGTGCTTCTGACCCTGCTCAAGTCTCTGTTGTTTCTTACTCATCTTCTTCACCTGTGTCAGTGGTTCAAACTGAAAGTACAGCTAGTACACTAAGTACTCTCCTTTCAGGAGTGGAGACTGTTGTTAGCATGTCAAGTCAAGGGCCTAACTTATCACCTGTTGTAACTTCTTCTCCAAGTATATTAAAAGGGACTCTGACTTCAAAAAGCAGCAATAATGTTAATAGCTCACCATCTCTCTCCAGTAATCTTGTAACGACTGTTTCTGAGCCAGTGTTTTCAACCACTATGCCTTTACTGCAAGCACAGCTGAGTGCTCCTGCAACTTCAAAAAACAGAGGAGAGTCTCCAAGCACTGCCCCAAGTGGTGAGGAACAGAAGACTGTACCTGTCATTCTTTCACAACCTGATGGTAGTGTAGATGCCATTCCCACCTTGTATGCGCCTCCTATGATTTTGATGCCTCTTCAGATAATGCCTCAAGATGTATCATCTATGCCATTTGTTATAACACCCATGGTTTCAGGTACTGAAACTCAGACTAATCAGACGTCTAGCGCTGTATCTGTTGGGTCGATAGATACTATGAATGCATCTTCTGTCAACTTGAATCAGACTGAGGCTTCACTAATTGGGTCTAATTTTCAGCTCCCTGTAACATTGAGCTCAAATATCCCTGTTGCAAATACTGCAGCTGTTGCAAATATCCAAGGTCTTCCATTCACAGAGATTATAACTCCCTTGGGCAGTACTAGTGGCTCTGGTAGTGTTTTAAGTATTGAGCAAGCTTCCACTCACCAAAATAATCTGTTCAGTTGTGTCAGTGGCTTGTCTGAGGAGACTGCAGAAAACACTGTGGATAGATCATGCTCGGGAAATGAAGAAAAGATTGATATTGTTCAGCAGGCCTTTCAACAACTTGGTAGTTTTGACAGTGACTGTGTTAAAGATTTGGTTGATGAGTTGAACTTACCCACTTTTCAAGTGGGCGTTGAGAAACCCTCTGATGTTATTCCAGTAAGTAACACTGAAAATGTTAACAATCAAGAAAATGCCATTTCTGTAGAGAGAGAGTCATGTATGTCAACTGAAAATAATGAAGGAAATCCAAAGTCACCAGCAGATAAAGACACAGGATTCCATGAAGGTAATGATGATTCTACACCTCGTGAATTGCCAAAGGAAACAACTATGCTACCGGTTCTTAGGACATTAGAAGCATTGTGTCAAGAGGAGTCAGATAAGAATTCTTTGTCAGAAAAAGAGAAGGTTGATAGTGAGGGAAAGGATGTTGTCACCAATGCTGGTAGCAATAACTATTCTGTACCCACCCAAGAAGAAAAGAATTCTGAAGTTTCTGTTGGAGATGGTCATTTCATCAAAGAACAAAATAAGAATTTTGCAGATCAAGTTGCAGATGGGACTCCAGATATCCAAGGACAGGCATCTCTTCCCGCTGTTATTTTGGCAGATGTTCCTCAAAAAAGCCAAGAAGTTATTTCAGACTCACAGGGTAATTCTCACATTACTGACATGGTGAGTAATTCTGAAGAAATGATTTTGTCCAACAATTCCCCACAGACTGCCAGTACTCCAGAGTCTTTGAAGAACAGCCTGGAGGATATAGGGAGAAATGCTCAGGAAACTTCAAGTGATAATGTCCAGAACAAGTATTGCGAGTCATCCTTAACTGTGCCTAGCAGCACTGAAAATCCCAAAGAGGCTAATCTTAGTCCAGGTAACCCTCTTCCCATGGTGCCTCCATTGGTTGAGGAGACTGTAGAAGTCACAAAGGTCTCCGTAATGGATAAAAGTGTGTATCAGTCAGGAACTGCACCATTACCAGTATTTTTGAACATGTCTGAAGCTCTTAATGCACAGAGTAAAACAATTGCTGAATGTGAGGTCACACAATCCCCATCATCACTAACTACAAGTACCCACTTAGCCTCTCCACATCAGGCTGTTCCATCATTAGATAAAACTATTCATAGCCCTTCAAAAATGTCAATGACTCCAAAATCAACAGTAAGTCCCCAGCTTACTCCAAACTGTAGTTCATGTGGTACTTCACCGGCAGCTACATCTTCCTATGTTTTCTCAAAGATTAGTGTTTCTCCTGCCTCATCTACAGAGAGTATACAAAGTGTAGTTCCTCAAGTCTCATTTACATCTGCTCCTTCGAGTTCCATGCCCTCTGTTGTGTCAACCGTCACACAGAGTTTATCATCACAGAATTTACCACAGGGTTCACCTATTGGTTCCATGTCATCTTGCCTTGATACTGATCATCCAGTTGCCATTTCCACAGGGCATTCAATCCCAGATGCATCTTGTCCACAATATCACAGAATTTCTTCTACCGAAGTTACTGGTCACATTTCTCCAACAAATGAGAAGAACATACAGCCATTGCCTCGTCCTTTATCTGTTGCAAGTCAGCCGTTGTCAGTAACTTTTCAAGGAATTCAAAGACCCACACAGTTTATAGGTAGACATATTACATTGCCAAATACAAGAAATTTCTTGCATCCTGACCGAGGGCTATCTCCAAGTTTTATTGTGAGAAGTGAAGCCCCCACTGCTTCATTGAGGGGTACTATGTCTTTACCTCCTTCTCCAATAAGAACTCCTCTTAGTTTTAAGGAACCTGTGAAGTATATGACATCTCATACAAATATTCCTTTTTCCTTGCCTGTTACTGAGTCTCATGACCAAATTGCAGTATCTGTTTCACAAATGATGGGCTCGACCAGTTATTCATCCATAGAATCCAAGAGATTGATGGACTTGTCAGTAACTGCACCTGCTGTAGCTAAATTGAATGTTACACCAGTCACAACTGTATCAGCTAGTTCTGTTACTTCTAGTTCTCATTCAGTAAGTGCTGCAGCTACAAGAGGTTTGAACATATCTACAGTTACTCCCAGCCACATCTCACATTCTTCAGCAGTGCCCAGTCAAATGTCTTATTCCTCCTTTTCCTCAACAGGACCTGGTCAGGTATCTTTGTCATCAGCTGGACACAGTCAAATGCCTTTATTGTCAACAGTACCCAGTCACTTGTCTTTGTCATCATCAGCTCCAAATCAGGCATCCCTTTCATCAGTATTTCCCAGTCATGCTCCCTCATCTTTATCATTGCTCACCAATATTTCCCATTCTGCAGTAGAGTCCAATTATACATCGCCATCGGCTCCCAGTCGTGTCTCTTTGGCATCACCAGTGTCTGTCTCGGGGCCTGTTTCTTCAGTAGTAACCAGTTGTACATCCCTATCATCATCAGTTGTTAGTCATGTGTCTCATTTGCTAGCAATGCCCAGCCATTTGTCTTTATCATCTGCAGTGCCAAGCAGTCTATGCATTTCATCAACGGGTATGAGTCACGCACCTCTTTCTCCTGCAGTACCCACATCTATGTCGTTGCCAGTGCCTTGTCCTGTTTGTTTGCCTTCTACTGTACCCAGTCATATAAGTCAACCTTCATCAGCATCTAATAATGTAAGCCTTTCATCAGCATTGCCTGGTCATTTGTATGTGTCATCAACAATATCTGCTTCTCAACCTATGTTGTCTACAGTCCCCAGTCATGTGTTATCTCAAGGTGTGTCCAGTCATGGAAGTTTGTCATCAGAAGTACTGAGGCATGCACCTAAGACCAGTCCTGCATGTGTACCAATGTCAGTGTCAAATAATTTATCCTTGTCATCTGGAAGTCCCAGTGTAGTATCATTTCCTTCAGCATTGCCAAGTCATGCATTACATTCTTCACCTGTACCCTGTCGCACACCCCTTTTGTCTGTTGCACCCAGTCATATTTCTGTTTCCCAGTCATCACAGAATCATTCACCCATTACATCATCAATGTCCAGTGGTAATAACTTGTCTTCTGCAATGCCCATTCATTCTTCTGTGACCTCAGCATTGCTTAGTCATGCTTCCCAGCCATCATTGTTATCCACCATCTCCTCTGTCACGTCATCAATGCCCAGTTCAATGTCTGTATCATCGGCTGTGCCCAGCCTTACAGTGTTACCAGTTTTGCCTTGCCATACACCTCAGTCATCAACATTGCCATGTCCTACATCACTATCTTCAGTTTTATCTAGTAGTCATGCTGGCAGAGAAACACCATTGGTAAAGATACAACGGATTGCATCACCAAACATTTTTAGTGATGCCCATGCATCTTTAAATGTAGAATTTAATAATTCAGATAAATTACAGAAGCAAGATTCAAGGCTTTCCAAATTAGAGCCTGTAGGGATAAAAGAATTTCCTTCAAAAAGCTTCAGCACATCAGTTACATCTAGTAAAGTTATGTCCATTTCCACAACACATTCAGGTACTTCTAGTAACAAACCTATTTACTTATTATCCATGCATGGATCTGAAGCTAGTCAGCCTCAAGTTATTTCGGATGGAACTGAACCATCTCAACCAAAAACACATGTGATAAATAACTTAAAAAAACATTTGATACACTCATCTCGCAACCGAACACCAGAGGGAACTCATTCAGCTGAACCTATAACAGGAGTGTACTCAAGTGAATCCAAGTCAGAAGTTGGTTCCAAAACTGGTCAAGTTCCTCTCTCTTATGACAGTTGTAGCCAAGGAGGATCATCTCCTAGTCCACAACCTAATCGGTTTGAAGTTTACCCTTCAACTACAGGCCACACTAGTCATCCAACTTTAGTTCCTAGGCTTGGCTCTTTTGATTATGGAGCACCTGTATTTAGAGATGGAAATCCTGTGCCTCAGATTGCACCTGTTACTCAGACAAGACAAAACACTCCTGGGTCACAGATAGGGGTAACTGGACCAAGTCCAATAGTTGAACCTGATGCAAGGTCAATCGATTCACTTGGTTCTGTTGGGGTTGAGTTGCAGATTCCATTTTCCAGTTGCCCATCTGTTGGTAGTGACCAAGAAATAAGGACCTCAAGAACACCTCAGGGCTGTGTACGCCGTATTATTGATTCCCCAAGTTCAAATAGTTCAAAGAGTAGAACTGATTGGTCCTCAGAGAGTACCCCAAGTACGCCTCTTAAAGTTCCTGTTTCTTCCCCTAGCTCAGAACCTCAGGGTCAGCAGACATCTCCTTTGGCATTGGTTATTCAAAAAGGCAGCGATAGTAAAGTAATTCCTCCCTTTTCACATGATTCTTATCCTAAGAAGTTTATTGCAGAACCATATAGTGAAGGCCATCTCCAGAGTTTGGCAGCACAGCGAAGAGCATATGGTAATGAACAGAGCCGTCCACTACGTAAAAGGTCAGTTACTATAATGCCAGAGGATACAGCTGATCCTGAAGTTTTGCCTTATCCAGGAACATTGGCCCAAACTCAGAGCATACCTTGCTTGAGAATTACACCAAGTCCTGCAGTAAGTAAAAGCAGTATTGTGAGTTCACCTCCACCTCCATCAAAAACAGTTATTCATGCTATGGCACCACCACCAGGTGGATCAGGTGTCACACCTATGCAGCAACCTCCTGATTGGAGTTATCGTATGCCTGGTAACAGGCCACCAGACCCTCACTCAAAAGATCGATTACGAAGAGATACTATTTTTAAACCAATGAATTTTGGTTTCCGTCCTGCAGATCCTCTGATGGCCATAGATTCAGGTCATCAGCATATTCCGAGGTATGGTGCTCCGCCTCGATCTCATTTTCCACCTAAGGATGAAACGGTTTCTTCCCAGGCTGTAAACAAAGAGGATGTTAGTCAGTTACGTTGGAGGGGAGGTTTCAAGTACCACGAACAACCCAGATTCCCTCCATTAGAATCAATAGCCCCAGATTACAATAGGTGGCCAGGAATGTCCAGTCAAATGCACATGCAGGTAAGACAGCCATACATTGTGAACTCATGCCTTTCAAGGGTTCTCTATAATCAGCATACTCCATTGGAGCCTTATAAGTCTTCCCGTCCACCAGTACAGCGATATCAGCATGAAAAGAGTTTGTCAGAGTCAGAAAAACCTTTCACTAGTGTGCAGAATCTCCATTCAGAACAGAACAAGGAGAGTGAATCCAAAGCATGTCAGGAGAATTCTCCTGAGGATAGCCCAATTAATGTAGTGGATTATGATTTTCCACAACCTGAGATTAATATTCCACCTTTATCAGAATCTGAGGAAGTATGTGTAACAGAGACCTCAACACTAGAGGGATTGGGGAAATCACTCCATCATATATCATCACAGAAACAATTTAGTGAAGGGAAGATGGAAACTGCAGTATCAGCAAAGACACAACAGTTTCAGGTAAAATCCATTGAAGAAAAGTCACCTCATTCATTAGACATAAATCAGTCTTCAGAAAACTCAAGTTCTGCAAACATCACTCGCTCGATTGATGGTCTTTCAGAGTTTGATAGGCCAGTTGACAGTGGTCGAATTGTTGCAAGTCGACCAGTGACCATAGATGGTGCTAACAATAACTTGCCCTGTAATACATCAAATGTTACTACTTGTAGTGGGAACACTGCTGCAGGCTATTTGCCACCAACAACTGATTATCAATACCCTCATGGCTCTCAATTATCAGAAGATGGCACTCGGCCAGAACAAGTTGGAAAGCTTGGAAAATTTCTTATGCGGTACATCCGTGGCTCTATTGACAATCAGCGTACAGAAACGAGTACTCCTCACACAGTAATTATTGATGAGACAAGTAACTCCATTGATGACTGCCAAAACCGGACAAGAGTTGAAATCCAGATGAATATGAAACAGGAATCTCATGTCTTTAAGGAATCAAACTTTGATGAGAATGTGTGTGATATGCAGCAGAGTGATTTATGCAGTATGCATCCAGACACAGAACGGCACTTTGAACGTGGATTTAAGAAAACTATTTCATCCAAATTTGAAGATAATCAATCTGGTGAAGTAGATGTACCAGAAAACGAAGTCAGTTTTGCTATGAATGAAACGGAGACTCATGAAGATGTAATAAAATCTAGTAAAACTGAGGTTACATCTAAAAGCCCAGACAGTCTTCATGGTAGATTTGACAGGCTTCCTATGGAATGTAGTAGGTCTCCTCCTAGCTATGATAAGTCTCCTTTAGTCACCAGAAAGTCTCCATGTACTGCAGACAGGTCTCCTGGTGTAGTTACAGTGAATTCTACTGGAGAGAGGTCTCCCTGTGCAGTGACAGCTAATTCTCCTGATACTCTCCCGGCAGTGACAGCTAATTCTCCTGATACTCTAAGTTCACCTGTAGAAATGGTTGCTTCAGTGAGTAAAGAGAAATTTCCTGATGGAACTACAAAATCCCCATGTGAATCTGATACACATACATGGAATACAGCTGTATTGCAGAGCCAGTCAGAGTCACCAGTTAGTGATAGCAGTAGACCAACTGACATTACTGCATCTCAGATAGTAGGAGGGGATGGATCCATATCTGAAACCAGTTTTACCTCCAAAAAAGAAACCACGTTGGAAATGGAAAAAAATACAAGTGGTGAAGCAACAGATGCAGTTCAAGACAAAGCCTCATCCTTGGACCAGCTTGATGAAACTATATCCCTTTTGAAGGGTATAGTTAGGGGATCAAAGGATCAGTCTCTTTTAGAAGTTTTTCAGGATCCCCCTCAGAAAGAGATTGTAGATATTAAACTTCATAGAAACAGTGATCTAGCAAAAGTTTCTGAGGGTTCTGTTCCATCAGTCTCTCCTTGCCTATCCTTCTTTCATGAAGATAGTGATGCTGACTCATGCCGCAATATACAAACCAGTAGGATATTTGGTCGAAGAAGTAGCTCATCAAGCCAAGCAAGTGAACCCACAAGTTTTTCAGGACATTCTCCTACTCCGTTTTCTCCTCCTCGTTCTTGTGATTCTTCAGATGATGAGATAGGCACTGTAACTGAAATCAATCAAGATTGTGCTGCAAAGGAGCAGAATTCGGTTATTAATGAAAGTCTTGAGAAAGTTATTGGTTCTGTTCGTTCTCCTCCCCAAAGAAACGAAGAAGTACCCGGGAACAAAATTGGCTGTGATCAGCAGACTTTTAGCCCTGGCTGTGATCAGCAGACTTTTAGCCCTAGAACTGAACTTTTGCCTGCAAACGAGAAAACTTCTGATGTACTTGAATCAGAGATAGTAGATGATGCTAATGCTGATCAAAATTCTTCAGAGGGAAACAAGGCTGATACAGCAAAAGGAGAAATTTCTGGAAAAGATATGAAGGACTTTGAAAAAGGTGAGATCAGCCCTGCAAAAAGTGTTAGTAGCCTTGAAAAAGGGGAGGTCAGCTCTGAAAAAACTGATGCCAGCACAACAAAGTTAGCTATCCCATCTCATCCCTCTTTACCCAAGCATCTCTCTACTCCGTCATCTGTGCCTCCACCACAAGATTTCAACAGAAGCAGTGTTGTATCACCACTCCCAGCATCATGCACAGGCTTCCAGGATGACCAGGATATTAACAATTGTAAGAACAATGTATTACCAAGACAGTCCCCAATTTATGAGCCTTGTCATACTTCTCCACTACCTAATCAAGATATAGGTACCAAAGATCCTGATTGTACTTCACCTGATCAACAAGTTTCCAGTAAACTCTCAAACTTACAGCAGCCAGTTCATGAAGACCATGTTATTGGTTTAGATAATAATGTCCGATATGGTTTGAATGAGGAAACTGCTGGAGTTCCAAAGTTAGTACTCAAGTTACCCACTAAAGGAGCTTTAAAAGCATACAGTGAAGATTTGTTTCAGCTGTGTAAGCCAGACAGCAGTTCAGAAGTAACATCAACAACACCAGATCAGCCAGAAAAAAAGATACCAGGGAGAAGAAGACAAACTAAAAAGGTGCCAGTGAGAAAACCAATAGTAAGGAAGGGTAGAAATGTTACTGGTAAAAATATGGGTAGAAAGCAAAAAGTCTCTTCAGTTAAAGGACAGAAAAGGGATATGGAAAGTATGGATGTTAATATCAGCAGACCAGCATTATTTGCTGATGAGTTGCCAAAGGATCAAAAGACAGAGAAAGAGACAATGCCAGAATTACAAAAACCAGTAGCCAAGGCATTACCTGCTTTACCATTACCTACTGAGGATGTTCCATCATCAGAAAAACCAATTTTAAGAGGGAGAGGAAGAAGAGCTAAAGCTAACATATCATACACAAAGTTCTTTGACTTAGAAGCTCAGCCACCAGTGCAGAAGCCCGCATCTCTAGCAGTGAATTCTTTAAAACCTCCCTTTGCTTCTGGAGCATCTGTGCAATTTCACCAGTTACAAGGGGTTATGCCTGGTAACAACAGCCTTGCTCCTCCAGTAAAAAGGCAACGAGGACGTCCACGAAAGACAAAAGTAAATGACAGTCAAGTTTTGGAAGGAGTTTTAGCCACGCCATCCCAGCCCTCAGGTACAGCACTGGTATGTGATACCAGGGAGACAAACACAAACCTTCCCAGAGTATCCTCAGACCAAACGACTTGTGTGGTAGATGGCAGCAATTCTGGAGCTGAATCAGGTGCAGCAAATTTAATGAAGAAGCCAAGGCGTAGAGGACGCCCTCCCAAGAAGTCAATTTTATTATTGGATGCCACATCACAAAATCAGAAAGCTGGTACTTCTACAAAGAGAGTAAAATCTGCATTGACAATTCATAATTCCAAGGAGGGGTATAATAACAGTAGTGCCATTGCTAGTGCAACGTCTTATTCAGATCCTGGAACTTCCATCTCTGAATCACCCAGTGTGTCCCCACCACCTGAGTTGACTGTGGTAGGTAATAGAGGATCTACTTTAAGAATAACTATTAAACGAACAGCACCAGGGAAGAGACCTGCCAGTACATCACCTGCAAAAAATCCTTCAAAACGAAAACGAAAAGTGAAATCCCCAGAATACGTTACTGGCAACATTAGCAAGGGAAATAAAGTGTCTGATGAATTTGCTATACCACAGGAGGGTAATGAGTTACCAAATATGTCCATAACCTCTCCAGAATCTGTTCCACTTCATTTTGACCCACATGACCCATTGGGGATTGACACAGGTGAACTACCTAGACCTACTAGCAATGTGTATGACTTTGATGAAGATTTAAGTGAAGAGGACATTCCTGTTGCCAAGAGATTAGAAAAGCTTAGAAAAAAGAAGAGTTCAACCTTTAAGAAAGCTCAGAGAATAGTTCGTAATGCTATTAGGACACCAAGAAGAGAACCAAACTTTAGTTACTTGAGGACACCTGTCCGCACTCCATGTCATACTTCTAGTTATTCAGGTGGTGTTACACCACTTTATTCTCCCATGTATACCCCTGTTCACCGTATACATTACACTGGCCCTGGGTCAACTCCGCATAATTTCTTACAAGATGGTCTTAAGTTAAAGCTGATCAAAAAACCTCGCGAAAAACAAATTATCCTTAGAATTAAGAAACCCCTTATTACTAATGTCAATGATGAAATTATGCAGCAAAAAGATGATAGAGAGAGTTGTGCTCAAGAGTTGTCTGGAGATAAGAATCAAAAGGAACATAGTGTAAGAGGAAATGCTTCTGATTCCAAAGAGGGTACATTGCCTAACACTAAAATTGCTGTAAGTGAGGTATGCATAGGTGTTCCTTCTGCATCTCAGTCTGAGAATCCTCCTCAATCTTTCATTGAATCTTCTTTGGAAAGTGCAAGTGAAAATTTAAAGGAAGTTACAGCATCTACATCTAGGACTTCAGCATCTAAAAAGGGAACCCCAAGTAAAGACATGTCTGGCATTTCGGATAGTTTGCATGATCGTGCAAATGATAAATCATTGGTTACTTCCCCATCTGGATCCAAATCTGTAGTTTCTAAGAAAGAGGGAGTAGGTAAAGATAAACCCATAAATGCAGATAATTCACTTGATAGTATAACCAAAGAAAAAATGCCAGCTATCCCTACATTGATAATAAAAAAATCTGCTACGTCTGGATTTTCTTCAACATTGGAAGCAGGTGATCGGGTCAAGTCACATGTAGCTCCAAGAGTTAAGCTTTCAGATGATGGCTTTGTAATACCTCCGGCACCAACACATGTCATGTTAAAGTTGAGACGCTGCAACTCACACTGGGAGCAGGAAAAGAGCACACTTGATGTCGAAAGGGACAATTCTGCAGCAGCATCTTTGCCAAAACCTGTAGGGGATGAAACACCTGAGAACAACAGTAGTAAGGATATTGTACTACCTGATGTAAGTGATGGTGCAGAACCAGGAAGATCTAAAAACACAGACCAAGAAACCACAGAGGAAACTGTTCCGAAGTCAATGGGAACTCTAAAGATTAAGATAAAGCCACCAAGTGCTCCTTCTCCTCAGAAACTCGGTTGCAACTCTGATAACAAGGCAGTGAATGTGGTAGGGGTAAATGAGAAATTATCAGAATTTACTGAGAATGAGGAATCTCAGAGACAAGAAGGTGAAGAAAGACATTCCGATAATGTTTTTAATTCAAAAGATTCCTCACCACAGAATGAAAATGAATTTAATTCTCCAGTGCTACATGTTGAGACATCACCATCTATGTTGGAAGCTGGTGCACAGTCATCTGGAAAACAGAAGTGTGCTTTGCCACTGTCTTCGCCACCATCTCCGAGGCTTTCCAAGGTTTCAAGTTCACCAGTGAAATCTTTATTGGTAGATTGTTCAGAAGCATCAGAAATCCCCAGTTCCCGCAATTCACCTTCTTCAAAAATTGCCCAATCAGCATCTCAGGGTGTTGTATCTCAGCATACATCATCGTTAGTGACATCTAATCCATCCCCTGTAGTTTCTCCACAACCTGTTCCATTTGATAGTTCCCCAAAGTTAACAGCCTCAAGGATAACCCCACCACAGGTTAGGTGTACTTCGCCACAAGTTTTAACTCCTAAGTCCGCAAGGTCACGATTAGACTCTGTAGAGGTGGAATTGGCAGCTATTCTTGGGTCTCCAACAAAAGGTTCTGAGAGAATTACAACTCCAGATTCAAGGGCTATGAATGATGAAGATTTAGAAGCCCTTTTTGTTGATGATGGAGGAGCTATTTCAGAGCAGAGCACTTCACCAAATAATACAGATGAAGACTGTAGCACAAATAAGGATACCACCAGGGAACCTACTCATACATCTGTTAATATTAGAACACCATCTCAACGATCCACAAATAGTCAGGTTTCAAATGATTTTCTTGAGGCATCACCTGAAGAAAATGTACCTCCTTCAACTGACAGAACATTAAATATGTTTCATGTAAGTGATGTGAAACTCAGTACTCCTCCAAAAGTCATCTTAGAGAAACTTTCACCAAAAATTTTAAATTCTGTAAAGAGCACATCACCTTTACCCCATGAATCAAGATTTCTTCCTCCTAAAAAGCTTACTCGTCAAACTCTTAGGTTCTCAGGCCCTCAGAAAAAGGTTTGGTTGCCCCAAGATTTCTCTGAAGACTCAATAACTCCTCCTCTATCACTCAATCTGGAAAAAGATGAAATGAAAAGTTCATTAAAAGTGAAAAAGAGGATTTTGTCAAGTCCAACGGACGAAAACAGTTCTAAAAAGCTGCGCAGAAGTGTGAGGAATTCTAAGTTACCTGAAGGTGGTTCGCCACTCTTACGGAAACTAAAGAAAATTGCACAGGAGAGAGGAAACAGTCAAAAGGAAGTAGTATCTAATGAAACTTCAGGAATAGACATTACTTTAGAGGGTACAACTACTCTTTTGATAGGTAAAGAAGGGCCAGAAGCTGGTGCCCCTAAACAAAACCTGGGAAAGAAAAGTAGTGTATGTAACAAAGAGATTATCTTAGATGAAAAATTGTCATCTGAACTGTCATTGGAAACATGTAGCCCCTTGAGGGATTCTTGTATTACTGAGTCAGAGCCTAAGAGAAATGTTACTTTGGATAAAGGTAGTGAAACTAGCAAAACCATGGCAGATAAAGAAGAAATGAATGCATCAGGTAAAAATGTAATGAATGAGTTGGAAAAGGTTACTCTGACTGAAAATCTAAGAAGCAATCAGGGAAATACAGATGAGAGAAGTAAAAAGAAAAGCACAGAAGTAAGTCAAAAATTAGTACAAAACAGAATATTTTTTGGTTTGAAGTCTGCAAAAGGTGAAGATGGAAGTAGAGGATGTGAAACAGGAAAGAGCAGCAAAACTGATAATTCAGAAGTTTGCAGAAAGCTCATGAGACAAAGTAACAGATTACGCAGACAACCTGCTAGGGAGGATTTAGGTAGGAAGGTTTATAAATCAAGAGCCATCATTGACTCCTCTAGTAGTTCAGAAGATGACCTTCAAGAGAGTTCAGTTAAGAACAATAATCCAAAGAAAAACATTAATACCAAGGAAAAGAGGAATGAAAAGGTAAAAAGAAAGAAATATAGTACTGATGACGATGTTGCAGTTGATCCAGATATTAATAAGAAAACTGTGAAAAATTTGATCTTCAATAATGCCACTTTCCAGGCAGGCATCAAAAGACTTTGGTATCCGTCATCAAGTGAATCTGATGAAGCGGAACTTCGGGAAGAATGTCGGGAGAACTCGGAGAAATCTTGTTTAAAATCCAATAACGGTGAATTAAAATTAGGTAATGTTAGTGGTGGAAATGAAGTTCCAATAACTGGTAGTGTGCTTAATAAAGCTAGCTGCAGTGGGACTGACACTGCTACAGATGAAGCCAGGTCTACCAACTTTGATGAAAACCAGGAGAGAGAGGGGAAAGTTACAAGTAAAAAAGCTGCTTTAGTGAAAGAAAGTGAATTCTCAGATGAATTATGCAGTTCAGGTTCAGGAAACCTACAACGATCTGTATTACCTTTGGCGAGTAAAACAGACCAAGTTCCAAGCGAAGATAATAAAACAGACAATGATCGTGAAACAAAGGGCCATACCAAGAATAAGAGATCAAAATTGCTACCCTTAAGGCCGGTGTCAATTGACATGGATGAATTAGAAGAGTCATTAAGGCAATTTGACAGTATTGAGGAATCTGTACAAAATCACAGCATTCAAGATGGAAATTCAAGTACTGTCAGACTTACAAGATGCAAAAGTTTGGAGAAACCTAACCCTAATCCTGACTCAACAAAGGACAAGGAGAAATCCTCTGTTGCATTGCAAAGGAATACTCCATCATTAGATGTAGAGAACGGGGATGGTGTATCCCCAAGCATTTGTAATATTCAGTCTTTGCCAAGTGTGTGCAGTCAGTCCACACCTAAGAATTATTCAGGTAAAATGATGAAAGATGCTACTGAGAATTCTGAAGACACAGTAAATAAAGATAATTTGGCAACTAAGGCAGCCCATTTTTTTGAAAAACACAATGATGAAAGTGAGTTCAGTAGTAATCAGACATTGCAAGAAACTCCATCTGTTATTAGTAAACCTAGTATAGAGAGGGGTGAAGTTTCAGTTTCAAATGTGGGTGATGTAATAGGCAAGGTTGCTGGAAGAACCAAGAGAATTACAAGGAATAGTAACGTCAGTGATCAGAAGGGAGAAATAGATGATGGATTGAGGGAAACAGGTCAGCCACTGGTAGAAAGTAAGTCTAGGGATCTATCACAAATGACAGGTAATGAAAACACGACCAAATCTTTTGAGAATAAAATGCAATCAGGTGATGTCAATTTAAAATCAGCAAAGATCTGTCTGAAGCGTGTACATAGTCTTGACTTGACTTCCAATGATATTCAACAAACTGAAAGCCATATAATACAAAAGAACAGACAATGTTCAAGTGACATTAATGAATTTGAGTCCAGTACACAAATGCCAGTTGAGAAGGTCAGGCAATCAGTACCAGGAAAGAGAAGTCACATTGATTTAGAAAAGGATGAAATTGGTAAGCATGCTAAAGGAAATAAGAGTGGAAAGGATCCTGTGGATTTTGTGGAAGGTAAAAGTCATTCTGAGAAAGATGAGAGTTTAGATGACAAAAGGAAAGAAGTGGAAGATGTCAGCATAGATCAGAACACCTCTGGTAGTGATATTAGGTCTTTGGAGGGCTCAGTAAATGATTGTCAGGATAACAGTATTGGAGAGGATGGTACTAGCAGTCCAGCAAGGGACCTTCATCTTAAATCAATCCAGTACAGTGATGGTATTAGTGATTGTGATTCAGAATACCGTGACTCCATGTGGAACATGGCATTTTTCACCCCAGAGCATCGAGAAAAAGATGAGATCTCTCCACTCCAGGCCGGTTCTCCAGGTATGCATGTGCTTTTCTTCTTTGGAATAAGTTGCATTATTTTGGATTATTGCATACTTGTTTATAGATTCATAAAATTATTCTAAATTCACAAAATTTGCAAAGAATTTGTATATAGTAGTGAAATATCCAATCCATATTTGTTTCCTCTTGGAATACTGTTGTGTACATATCCAATTAATTCGAAAACTGTTGAGGGTCTTGGACTTTATTCTAGAAAGTATACTATTTTTTGGTAATACAAAGAAGTTTTGCTCAAGTATTAATAGTCATTTGATGTGAAACATATGTAATAGCTGGTAGGATTTGAATTCAAGGTTGTCATGAAAATATTTCAATTTCTAGGGGTCCCAGGAAGATCAGGTTGCCAAAGAAGTTTGCGAACAAGGCAGCTCTATCCAACTTTCCTAACTTGTCAGCTTGGAAGGTAAAGTTTATTGGCTACAAATATTTTGGTTAGAAATATATAAATAGTATAGGTTTACCGTGGAATTGTTATTCTTTTGATAAGTATGGTTGCTCACCCATGTTGTCATATACCTTTGACATATTTGGTGCCTTTTGATATGTACTTTTCTCAAGTATATTAGGATACTATTTAAAGCTTTAGAAGCAAAATTCATTTGTTCATTACAACCCCATCAATCATATGTTGCCTTTATCCACACAACAGACCCCAGTTGCAACAACTTCCACTGATCATTATCCAGAAACTATAACTATAACTTTGGATGCTTAGTCCTCTTCAGTTATTGTTCATTATTTCATGCTTTCATGATTCTCCTGGGATTTAGCTTTTAAATGATTTATTTCCTTTAAGTATCTTCTAACATTGTGTTCATTCTCACAGGTTCCAGTTATATACTACAGTATATATGTAATTCATTAGAATATTGTGGTTTGGGGCCAGTGCATCATTAGCCCCTCTCAGCATTTCTGTAAATATGCTACTTTTTCTGATGCTTTTGATTATATTAGTTTCTAGTGTGGTGTTAGATTAATTAATGAGTATTTTTTTCTTTTCACTTGGCTTGGGCAGTTTGTTATTCACCTGTTTACTTTAGTAATTGCAGTATTTTGTATCATGCTTTTATCTCTAGTTATAACCACTTTTTTTTTCTTTTTCTTCTCTTATATATTTGACCTTTATTCCCACTTCCTAATTCCCACTTCCTTCTTCCTCTTGTTCTGTGACCTCTCTTAACTATTGCTTCGTAGTCCAGATGTAGGGTTTTCTCCCAGTTCCAGTTTCAGATCCTTGTATAATAATGCCTCTTTATCTGGCCCTCTGTCACCTTGCTGTCCAACCAGTCCAACTTTTTATTATTTAGTTCTTAAGAGCTTAATGTTTGAAAGTGCCCTAGTGCTAGGTCAGTTAAGGTCAAACTTCTGATAAGGGTAAAACTCAACAGAAATATTGTAGCAACTCTGTAGCCTCACTCCCACTACTTTGCCATTACATACTGCATAACTCTTGCCATTACATACTGCATAACTCTAAACTCTAAATATGCTAATGAACAATATCCGTCACATTTTAAACTGAGAATTTTATATAAGTAACTTACTAAGTAACATAACTATACAGTCGGCCCCTGCTATTAGTGGACTCACAATTCCCAGGCTTGCCTATTCGTGGATTTTTCTATGTACCATACTGTATACCCATTATTCGCAGAAAACTCAGCTATTTGCGGTATTTTTCACTGAGAAACATTCACTAATTACTGAATTTTGATAGTTTGGTGACTAAATGCACTTTCTGTGATAAAGCTATTGAAAAAACTTTGTTATAAGCACTTTTAGAAGGTTTTAAGTATTTGTGGATTTTAGCTATTTGCAGTGGGGGTTGGTACCCATCCCCCATGAATAAGGAGGGTCTACTGTAGTTTCCACTCATATGGCAACTCGGATTAAAAATTTTGCTGGTAGGTAGCGCTACAATTAACTAGTTTGTATAGGTAACAGCCCATCCCACTAACAGAATATTGTAATGACCTAGCAGACAATCCTCGTTCTTTTCCTGCTGTCCATGGTGGCAACACCTTGTCTGACGGTAGCTCCCTCGTAGGCGAAGAAAGAGCAAAGTCCTTAGCCTTCCAACGCTTGATACGCCAAGGTGGCGTAGAGGGGGAAGAGGGAGAGGAAGACAGCATTGGCTTCTTTTGTGATCTCTTCGCAGGAGGTGGGGACGAAGCAATATGTTTCCTTCCAGTCCTCCCAACCGACAAGACAGCCAACTTATCATCCAAAACAGAGTCCAACCTCTTAAGCTTTGCCTGGCATATAACCTCAGACTGATCTGCAAGAGAAGGCTCTGATGACATGGAACGGAGATGTAGCGAACTAGGTGGCAGGGATGACGTCACAGCTGAGAGAGAGAGTGCAGAGGAGACGACTGGGAGTGACGTCACGGCTTCCCCTCGGTGTGAAGGTGAATCAGACGCCACTGGTGGAGGAATACACAACGACTGATCCCGTGACGTCATCAACAGGGCTGACGCCATGGCTTCCCTGCAACTCGAAGAAGTGGTAGCAGACACTGGCGGAGCAATACAAGATGGCTGACCTTGGCTACCCACGAAGACGAGGCCGGTAGGAAGGGGGATGGCCTAGCCAGCCTGAGGAGGGGGTTAGCAAGCCTCCATAAAGTGTGCTAGCAACCTCTCCAAGAACGGGTTATCCCCTAGCCCAAGCGTCTTTCAAATCGCCGCCATCTTAGACGCCTCCGACTCTGGAATAAATGAGAATGATGAAAGAGCGTCCCCCTTCCCAGGAATCAAATTAACTCCCGAAGAAGAAGGGGCGACAACGCTTAACTAAAGAGAGAGGGAGGTACAAGGTCATCAACCCTGAACATCGTCGCACAGAGAATCTTATGTTGGTGCCAAAGCCGCAAGACCTCTTTACTTCTGCAGTTCATCGCAGGAAAACTCAACGTCCTAGCAGATGCACTAAGCCGTTAGAAAGAAGTCCAAGGAAGCAAATGGACATTAGCACAAGAGGTAGTCCAATCACTGTTAAAGAGGTGGCCAGCCACGGTGGATCTGTTCGCCACAAGGTTGAACTATCGTCTCCCAGTGTATTTCTCTTCGGTAGCAGACCCTATGTCTTGCGGGACGGACGCTGTGCTCCACCTGTGGGACAATCTACAAGTATATGCCTTCCCTCCATCATCAGCTACTGTTAAGCTAAGAGGGTGCAAGAATACGGAGATGACCCTAATTACTCCGTTTTGGCCTCAGAGACCATGGTTCCTGAATCTCTTAGAAGTGCTGTCCAAACCTCTGATCCTCCTGCCACGAAGGAAGGATCTTCTTAAGCAGCCTCATTTTCATTATTACCACAAGAACCTTCCCGTGTTCAACCTAGCTGCATGGAGAATGTGCAGCGAGCAGCCCGAAAGTCCGGTCTTTCGGAAGGAGTGGCTCGACAACTTTCTATGTGCCTGAGGAAGTCTACAAGGAAGTCATACCAGGTAAGGTGGGCGATGTACCGCACATGGTGCAGGGCACAGGGAACATAGTATTTCCTGCCCCACGATAGCAAAGGTGGCAGATTTTCTTCTTTTCCACAGGAAATCCAAGTCTCTCTCTTACTACTATTTCAGGCTACAGGTCCATGTTAGCGAGCACCTTTAGGTTTTTAGGTTTCATTTACCAGAGATTTCTAATAGTAGAGTCCTTCATGATTTTCTCAGATCTTTTAAGATCGAACAACCAATTTTTCCACTTCGGGCGGATGTTCTAAAATTATTAAGCTCGCAAGCCTTTGAACCTCTGGAGAGTTTGTCCTTACGAGAATTTACTAAGAAAGTCTTGTTTTTATTATCGCTGGCTACGGCTAAAAGAGTGGGGAAAATTCAGGCTGTCTTGAGATCAATTTCGTTTGCGGGAAAGGATTTGTATCACTTGTATCTTTCAGAATTTGTGGCAAAGTCAGTCAGAAATTAACCCTCTTCTGAGAGAGTTTAAGGTTTCATCTCGAGGATTTCATCGGAGGTGACGTTGCCGAAATGCGTCTTTGTCCAGTGTGATCGCTTAAACACTACCTGTTGCACACTGCTAAGTTATTGCTGCGACCGCTGTCTTTATTCGTTTTGCCTAGGAATCCTTCTAGACCGCTATAAAAAAACGCAATCAGTTTTTTCTTAAGGGAAGTAATCTCCCAATCTCTTCCCAGAGACACGATGTTCCGCGCCCTAGAGCGCATAGTATCAGCAGTGTAGCGACGTCATCGGCATTCCTGAGGAATTTCTCAGTAAGCAGGATTTTGGAAGCGACATCTTGGAATTCAGTGTCGGTATTTACTTCTTTCTACTTGAGAGAGATGTACAGTTCGTGTCAGAGGGTGGTTACTCGCTAGGGTCGTTCGTAGTGGCTAATTCAGTGTTAGGTTAGTTGCAATTAGTGCGGGATGGGTATGGGAATTAGTAGTTTTATTGTTTTCTTGTTTTTCGTAGATTAGTCTGTCTACTTTTCTGGTTTATGTCTGAGGTTGGTGTACTATCCCTGGTAAGTATATTCTTTTGCAGAGGCTCAGCTCCCTCATCACGATTTCTAGATTCATCACTCGCCTTCAGTGGATGTCAGGAAAGATCTGCCCTTGGAACTTATTCTCCATACATGGGAGGCTAACAGCCACATGGGAGATGTTTAGTTCCACTCCATACATGAGAGGTATATGATAACCACATGGGAGGTTTCTGGAAGGATCTGCCCTTGGGACTTATCCTCTATACATGGGAAGCTATACAGCCACATGTGAGGTGTGTAGTTCCCCTCCACACATGAGAAGTTTATGATACTTCATGGGAGGTTAGATGTGACCAAGACGAGACTTACTGATCAGACTAACGTTGAGGTACTCGTTCCTTCCGTTTCTCACCTGATCATTGATGGAAGGTGAGTTAACAGTATTAATCCAAGGTAATAGTTTAATGAGTTTATACCAATGTACATCGAGTGGTCGGGCTGAAATGATGAATTAGCCAACCTCCATTTAAATGTTATAAATTGGGCTAATTCAGGTGTTCAGAAGGTGTATTGCAATATGGAGTTTTCATATTAAAACTAATATTGTAATACCTACCTGAACACCTGATTGTAATACCTACCTGAACACCTGAATGACACCCACCCTCCTCTCCTCGTCAAATGATTAATGATTTAGCGATTGACGGGAGTAGTCACTGTCGGCCGGTGGCTGGCGGCAGTGCCGCCAACCGCGGACAGGTGACTCGGTAACAGTGTTTACCTGCAGCGTTGGTAGTGCTGGCAGTTAAGATTTTACCTAATTGTTGGTAATTTTTGTGGTGTGTTGTTTGGGCTGGTCAGGTGACCAGGGCTAATTCAGGTGTTCAGGTAGGTATTACAATATTAGTTTTAATATAAAAACTCCATTGTTGTATGTTATGTCTCTTCATTAGGCTATAGTTTTTGTTTTTAAAAGTAATTCTTGAGTGTTACGACACTCCAGTACAGCAGTAGCTCAATCTTGTGCAATTTGAGGTGCACAAATTCACACTGTAGCGCAAACTTTTAATTGGAACCTAACTAATTATCATAGGTAAGTTTTTCACCGACATGTGAATGCAAAAGCAAAAATTTTCGAATCCTCAAGAAACCCTGGAAAAGTGTTTGTTTAATTTTTTTATGTAATTTATAGGTTTTCAAGCTTTTATATGTAAATTAGCATTAAATAGTAAAAATAATAATTTCATATGTGATAGTGTTTTAACGGGGCCGGCCGGAACCCCTATACAGGCAGTCCCCGGGTTACGACGGGGGTTCCGTTCTTAAGAGGCGTCATAACCCGAAAATCGTCGTAAGCCAGAACGACGTTCTTGAAAACATGTCCACAGGGAAAATTTCACTAATTTGCAATTTTTCTTAGGGCCGTATCTCTAAAATTATCACTAATTTACTTTTTTCATGTGCAACACTGTGTATTCACAAATTACTGTATATTTTCATTAAAATACAAGAGAGAGAGAGAGAGAGAGAGAGAGAGAGAGAGAGAGAGAGAGAGAGAGAGAGATTACATAAAACCATTAAATTCGTTGACCATTGTATTGCATTGTTAAGCTCCGAGTGTCACTGGAGCTATGAGGTAGGGAAATTGATACAGAAAAAGACGAAGGGAAGAATTTTCTTTTGAAATTAGTTATCGTATTATTACTACAGTGGACCCCCCGTATTTGCGTTCTCCGGATTCGCGGACTCACTGATTCGCGGATTTTTCTTTGGAACCTATCTAGAAGTTATTCGCGGAAGGACTCGCCCATTCGCGGGTTTCTCTGTGGAACATATACATAATTATTCGCGGTCATCCCCGGCTATTCGAGGATGCGAATTTTTATGTGTTTACTATTCGTACAAGGACATTTCATAATGATATGGTTATTCTGTTTATTAGACATTCCTTATAAATCTGAATGTAATGAATTGAATAAAAATATCGTAGGTATAAATTGGTGAGCAAGATAATATGAAATAAAGCATAACAGAGTGAGTTTGGCAACTGAAAAAATAAACAATCGTATACGTACAGCCATATCTCTCTCTCTCTCTCTCTCTCTCTCTCTCTCTCTCTCTCTCTCTCTCTCTCTCTCTCTCTCTCTCTCTCTCTCTCTCTCTCTCTCTCTCTCTCTCACAAAATGATAGATAGGAAACAATAACAGAATATGTATTGCTTGAATACGATATGGCAACAAAGTTTTGGTCTGACTGAAGTGTAGAGTTACTTTGACACTGACTTACATGTCATTCCTGGTCATCTCACAGCCACGGATAGACATCAACTTCACAGCCGAGAAAGGAAATTGTATACAAAATAAATATTTTCCAGATGAAAAAGCAATTGGAGGGCCTATGTTATCCCATAAAAAAAAAACTCGCTTGGATAACTGTAAGATGTAGAAAAGAGAGAGAGATCAAGAGCAGGGTGGATGTAGGAAGGAGATTTAAGCAGTACCTGGAAATGAAAAACAACCCCTATACTAATCTTATAATTATAGCCTTAGGGTTTGTCTCAAAGACATTCAAAGGTGTGTCACACACGTGACAGTTGTTTTTGTAAAATTGGCGTCGGGGCAGATTTTTAAGCACCACTGTGTTAATATATTATTAATAATTTGTTCATTACCTTCGATAACACGCCAAATTTCTGAAAACTCCAGATCTAGCGTGAAATGCGTTAGTTTAGCAACACTGCCATTGAACTTACATAAATACGTATTGGGTCAATTGGGTACGCATTGTGCAGGCTGTACATTTTATGAAATTTTTTAAGATGATTTCTAATTATGATATGTATGTATGTACGTACATAAATTGTTTAAGGATGATAATAAAAGTATGCAGACCATATCTAAAGTACGTAAGACAATGATTATATACATATTTGTAGCAGAGTAAGTATTTTTCTGTCTGCGGCACGCAGTACGTACATGTACGTGTATTTTTCATACGTACATAATGAGTATATTTTCGTGACAAAATAAATTTTTATGATGAAAAAAAGCTTTATTAATTTTCAAATATTACAGTTCTGTAATACTTTCATGTAAACACAGCAAAATGTCGGTAACAAAGTCGGGTTTTCTTAAAAGATGCTCTACCCAAGCCAACTTTCTGCAGATAAACAAATCTTATGATGCCGTGACGCCTTCTTAGAGCAGTACCCAAACGAAATGATATTTAAAACGCTATTGGCTGTTGTCTGCACAGCAGCCAATCCAGGAGCAGCAATCATTTTCCTTGTTGCTCATTGGTTGTACACTTGGTGTTGATTGGTTGAACCCTGGCCCCATTTCGCGGAGATGGAATTGTGGGTATCGCGCATCTAGTACCCAGCAGCCTCACTACGCAGAAACTTACGGGTATACGCGAACGTTAACGCTAAGTTCTTGTGCGTATCAGCAAATATCTGTGTGCATCGTACCGAAAATGGCCCCTAAAAAGCGCCCTGCTCCTTCTAAGGCTTCTGGCCAAGAAGCTAAAAGAAAGAAGACCGTAATGAAGCTTGACGAGAAGGTGAAACTTCTCGATATGTTGAAGGAGGGAAAAAGTTACGCTGCAGTCAGCCGCCATTTCAAAGTGAATGAGAGCACAGATATATAAAGAAAAAAGAAAATGAAATAAGAAAAAGTGTTAGTATGACATTCTATGGCACCGCAAAGGCTGTGTCCACAGTGAGAGACAAAACTATTGTGAAAATGGAATCTGCACTCGCGTTCTGGATAAAGGACTGCAGGAAGAAGAACGTGCCCCTTGACTCCAACATCATATGCCAAAAAGCACGACAGATCTACCAGTAGCTATCAACTCCTACTGCTTCACAAGGTGGTGAGGAAGAGGAAGCCGAAGCCGAAGATGTGGAGGCACTGGAAGGCGATGAAGAAGGGACGTTGGAATTCTTGGGCTTTGGAGAACCAGCTCCTGAAGAGGAAGACGAAGAAGAAGAACCACAACCGGGACCGTCCTCAGCTCCCCAAGGATTTCAGGCTAGCAAAGGATGGTTCCACCGGTTCCAGAAAAGGTTCCATCTAAAGTCTGATCTAAAGTCTGTTTCCCTACATAGGGAAGCTGCATCTGCAAACAAAGAGGCAGCTGCAAAATATCCGCAGGCCTTCATGAAAATAATCCAGGAGAAAGGATATCGCCCAGAACAGGTGTTCAATATGGACGAAACTGGCCTGTTCTGGAAGAAAATGCCGTCCCGGACGTACCTTATGAAGGATGAAGCTAAAGCCTCCGGATTTAAGGCACAAAAGGACAGGGTGACCCTCCTGATGTGTGGGAATGCGGCTGGTTTCATGCTGAAACCAGGCCTCCTCATTTACAAGGCTGCAAATCCCAGGGCACTCAAGAACAAGAACAAGGCGTTACTGCCCGTCTTCTGGATGCATAATCCCAAGGCCTGGATCACCAAAGTCTTGACGAAGTACTGGTTTCACCAGAGTTTCATTCCTCAAGTTAGGCAATACCTGGCCGATTTGGACATCAACTTCAAGGTCTTGCTGATAATGGACAACGCTGGTGGCCACCCTCTCGATTTTTATTCCAAAGGAGTCCAGCTTGAGTTCCTTCCTCCCAACACCACCTCTCTCCTCCAGCCTGTGGATCAGGGCGTCATCCATGTCTTCAAGGCACTCTACACCGGGAACTCCCTCCAGCACCTTGTTGATGCAATGGACCGTGACAGTGAATTTACGCTGAAAGATTATTGGCGTAAATTCACGATTGCCACGTGTCTGTCTGTCATTGACCGGTCGTTGAAGGACATGAAGGAGGAGACACTGAATGCCTGCTGGAGTAAGTTGTGGCCAAACTGTGTCCACAATTATACAGGCTTTTCTCCCCAGGAAATCCAGCATTCAGCCATTAATAAGGCAGTCCAGTTGGCAAAAATTCTTGGTGGTGAGGGCTTTGACGATATCACCGAGGAAGAAGTCGGCACCCTCATTGATGCCCACTCTGACCCCCTTACCGACCAGGACTTGGAAGAGCTGACGAAGTCCGCCAGCGAGGAAGAAGACACTCCAGGTTCAGGAGAGGATCAGGAGTAGGAGGAGGGGGGCCTGACTTTGGAACACCTGTCACAAGTTAAAAAAAATGGTAAACGACCTCCAGGAGTTTGTCACAACATGGGTTCCTTACATGGAGCGCTCCTTGAAGTTTTCTAATATTCTAGACACAGCATTGAAGCCCTATAATCAAGCTCTCACCACCATGAAGAAGCAACGGCAGCAGTTGCCAATCACAATGTTCATCACACGAACGAAGAAAGACCCTCCAAAGCCTCTTGAATCGCCTGAGTCACTGACTCCCGAAGTGCCTCCTGAAGGTGAAGAGGCGCCCTCAGAGGATATGTAACTCCTCTGCTTAGCTGTGCAGTCATATCTTCACCGTCATTCATCGGACTGCACGGCTAATTCATCATCATCATCTTTAATCAACATTCATCACTGGTGAGTACCCGGTTTACATATGTTGTACTAGCGTAAAACAATTGTTTAATGTTCATACAAATTTTGTTCTTTCTCTCTATCGCTTGTGATTTCACATACATTTGTTTCCCTTGTAAAAAGAAAATGGATGTCTCAAATAGTAACAGTATGAAAGAAAATGTGCATGACTGAATACTTATGGGGGGACTGAATTATTTTCACATACGTAACTAAGTCATGCAGTACGTACATAATACGTATGTACATATTTATGTATAACCATAAAATGTAAGATTTACTTTAAAACAGTATTAATAATATTTCAAAGATTAATATGAACCATAATAGGATGTTTTATGTATATTTGATGAAGGATGGTCTTTTTAGCTACTTTGGTGTTTGCATGTTAAGGCTAGCTAAGTTTTATGAGTATTTTTGGAGGGGGTTCCAAACATTCGCGGATTCTAACTATTCGCGGGGGGGTCTGGTACGCATCCCCCGCGAATACGGGGGGACCACTGTACTTCTATTATTATTATTATTATTTGAAAATATAATAAACACGTGCCATAAAAATTCTCTCATCTCAGTAAGAAAGAGGAATCATCCTTACAAGTGAAATGGAAAGGTCATTTTCATCTCTTTAAAATACGACCATTATGAATTTTGTAATTACAGTTTTATTATTATTATTATTATCATTATTATTATTATTATTATTATTATTATTAAATACTGAAATTATCAATAACATTTTACATACTAGTACCATAAAAATTCTTTCATCTCGGTAAAAGAGAGAGAGAGAGAGAGAGTGAGTGTTTATCTCTCTCTGTTCTCTCAAAAAATACTTATAATGCTTCCAGCGAAAGAGAGGGAGGGAGTTACCACTATGACACATTATTATCTTGTGTGGCAAAAAAGAGAGAGAGAGAGAGAGAGAGAGTTAACCTTAATTAAAAGTGACATGGATAGATTAGTACGTATTGTATTTCTTTAAAATACTATCACATTTGAATTTTGTAATTACAGTTGTTATTATTATTATTATTATTATTATTATTATTATTATTATTATTATTATATTATTATTATTATTTGAAAGTATTAAAAACAAATAGTACAAGTACATAAAAAATCTCGAGTCTCAGTAAATGAGAGAGCGAGAGAGATGAGAGAGAGAAGAGTGATGAGGAGAGACGAGAGAGAGAGAGAGAGAGAGATGATGAACACGTGATTGCAACACTGCAACACTTCCCCCTCCTGGCTGTCACAGAACTTGATATATCTGACAGTTTAGTACCTGGATCTCAGAAAAGGTTACTGGAAGAAGACTAGGATTTCCTTCATTCTTCCATAATTTTTTAAATATAAGCTAAAATCTTACTAATTCACTATGGTATTTTCTTTAATGAATTGATATTATTGCTGTATAAATTAATATTAATATTTGAAAATAGTAAATCAATATCATACAAAAAACATACGTCTTTGTAGGAGAGAGAGAGAGAGAATTATTGTTTTTATTATGTGATATCATTTCAACTATTAAACTTACTAATACAGTATTAATCAAAATTAATATTTGAAAATTAGTAAATCATTTTTGTATTATAAAAATGTATTTAGTCATGAAAATAAACATCAAAATACACTGATTAGTGATTATTTTTGTCGGAAAATACAAAGAGAGAGAGAGAGAGAGATAGAGAGGAGAGAGAGAGAGAGAGAGAGACGAGAGAGAAGAGAGGAGTTGAGAGATGAGAAGATGAGAGAGAGAGAGAGAGAGAAACTGTGCTAAACTATAAAGGATTCTCATCATAGTATGCGTTTTTTAAAAGCGTCGTTAACTTGGAGCATCGGAAGCGTCAGCGTCGTAACCCAGGGCAGATTTTTCAATGAATATTTAAGAAAAAGTGTTGTAACCCAGGGCGGATTTTTCAATGAATATTTAAGAAAAAGCGTCGTAACCTCGGAACGTCGTAAGCCGGACCCGTCGTAACCCGGGGACCGCCTGTATATGGTGGTATAGGGCGAAAAATGTAAAGTCATGAAAAAATTCATGGAGCTTCATATGGCAATTGAGAATACGTATACGAAATATTTCGTCAAAATTCCGCTTACTTTCGTAGTTACAGGGTAATTAGTAAACATAACTCAATAAGCCTAAAACATTCATCCGTACAAGAAAATGCAATTTTTATGCATTCAACTTACCTGTCAGATATATACTTAGCTATAGACTCCGTCGTCCCCGATAGAAATTCGAATTTTGCGGCACACTCTACAGGTAGGTCAGGTGATCTACCGCCCCGCCGCTGGTGGCGGGAATAGGAATCATTCCCGTTTTCTAAGACAGATTTTCTCTATCGGCCGTGACATCAACGTTGTTGTTGTTACTCCTGATTTGATTTTCGTGTTTTTTCATCGCTATTGATCTTCTAAGCCGGTTGTTTTGGTGACGTATTGGATCTTTGGTTTGGCATACTCTTTCGTGGACTGTTATTTGGACTTGGTTTTTGGATTTTTCTCATAAGGTCGGATTCTAGCTTTACGGTTAGAAGACAGTGTGTAAATGAGGGATGCATGGTGAGGTTACCGAAAGCTTCGATAGATCCTCACACAGTTTGTAAGGGGTGTAGAATGAATGAATGCTCAATATCTAACACCTGTGATGAATGTGTAGGTTTGAATGAGGAAGAATGGAAGAATTTAAATTCCTATTTAAGGAAATTGGATATGGATAGGGCTAGGAAGGCTTCCTCCAAAAGCGTAAGTAGGTCTCGTTCTAACGAGTCAATCAAATTAACACCTAACCCTAAACCTGTATCTTCTTCCTCTTGTACTAAGACTGCAAATCCAGCAACGGAAATTGCAGATCTTAAAGCTGCACTGCAAAGGATGGAACGTCAAATGCTAACGTTACAAGGTAAGCACAGTGATAGTGATTTAAGTGTCCCTAGTGCAGTGGAGGGTGCGTCTGATCGGCTTCATCTCGCTCCCAGGCCTAGACCTCTTCCAAGCTCACAGGCCCAGAGGAGAAGGAATGTCAAAAGCCTTACGGAGGTTATGGAGAATCCCCACCGATCAGGCGTCCCCTCGGCAGATTCTGTGACGACCCGAACTGCCAAGGATCGCTATCGAAAAAGCATCCTAAAACAGTGTTTTTCGTCTTCAGATTCTTCACCTAATGTAAGGGGCTGGAGCTCTGATGAACTGTCACGCCCCTTAAAAAGGAGTTGGAAGGCTCCAACTTTGAATTCAAGCCCTGAGCTTTTCTCCGATGGATCTCCATGCGAAAGGAAGAAAACCAAGTTAATTCCTAAACGCAAATCGGAGTCCCCTTCCTCTTCTAGACCTCCTTCACCTGAATCGGGAAAGGAAAAAGAGAATGCTGCTGCAAAAATCCTACTAAATGTACAGGAGCAGCTCTCCGCTTTAGTAGGAGTTTTTACGAAGGAGACTCCCAGAAAAAAGGACTCTTTCCTTCCGATAAAGAGAACTAAGGGAAGGAAGGAAGGATCTAACGTAAAAGTTGCGGATTCTCCTCGGATGAGTATGAAGAATGCGCCAAAAGTGCCAACCTGGCGCGATGCGCCAGAAGATCCATATGAGCCAGAAGCGTCAGATGCGCCAGAAGCGCCAGCCTGGCTTGCCACCCTGCCGAAATGCGCCAGAAGAGCCAGTCTGGCGCAAGGAGCCACGAGCGCCAACCTGGCGCAATGAGCCACAAGCGCCAACCGGGCGCAATGAGCCACAAGCGCCATCCAGGCGCCAGAATGTACGGACTTCTTCCAAAAGACAGTTAAACCAGGAGGATTTGTCTAGCTTTCGGAAGGATAAGCCTTTACCTGACAGGGACTCTAGGTGCCGCACAGGCTGCCGTAGCCCTTGTCAGGATATGGGTGGCTCCGTGGAAAGCGATAGGAGAGGACATCCTTCCTCTGACAGGAGAGAAAGGTGCCGCACAGGCGGCCGTCGCTCTTGCCAGGAGAAGGATAAGGTCGTGTTGCTGGATCAACCTATCTCTCGTAGGGACGCAAGTTGCCGCACAGGCGGTCGTCGTTCTTGCGAGAGTGGGGCAGATGTTGCAAGAGACTCATCTCCTATTGAAAATAAACAATCCTCTTCCGAAATGGAATTGGATTTGGAAGAAGTTTCGGAGTCGGAAGATCACTCGGCTCCATGCTTGTCAGATTATAAGACGCTGGCAGCCCTCTTACTTCAAGAGTTTGGGGACTCTTTAAGCCCTACTGCTCCTCCTTCTCCGAGGTCTTTGTTTACAAGCACTAATGTCTCGAAGTCATCATCTTTCATTAAGATGAAGCCAACCATTTCCATGAATAAGGCTCTCCGATTCGTAGGAAATTGGTTTAAATCCAAGGAGAAGGCGGGGAAGACCGTCTTTGCCTGCCCTCCTTCCAAACTTTCAGGAAAGAAGGGAATCTGGTATGAGACGGGCGAATCACTGGGTCTAGCTCTCCCTACCACTGCCGAAGCAGATTTTTCGAATCTGGTGGACTCTTCAAGGAGACAAGCCTTGTCATCGGCAAAGATCACATGGGGGACTTCTGAGATGGACCATCTCCTCAAGGGATTGTTTAATGTCTTAGAAGTTTTTAACTTCTTAGACTGGTCCCTTGGGGTGTTGGCCAAGAAGACTCAAGAGAAGGACTCTCTTAGCCCAGAAGTCCTTTATAGTGTACTGTCCTGCATGGACAAAGCGGTTCAAGATGGATCAGGAGAGGTGGCCTCGCTTTTTGGAACTGGAATTCTAAAGAAGAGAGTCTTATTTAGTTCCTTTCTGATGAAAGCAGTTACTCCTATCCAGAGGTCATCTCTTCTTTATGCTCCTCTTTCGGACCAATTGTTTCCTGCACAACTAGTGAAGGGCATATCTCATTCTTTGACAGAAAAGGCCACGCAAGATCTCTTGGCCCAATTTGCAAAGAAATCAAGGACCTCGGTTCCTGTAAAGAGAGAGAATCGTACTCCTCAACAGCCCTTTCGAGGGAGCTCCTCTTCCAGACCCTCCTTTAAGAAGAGAGGAATACAGAAGAGAGGTAGGTCTTCATTCAGATCTATCAAGAAAACAAAATGAGACACCAGTCCTTCAAGCACCGGTAGGGGCCAGACTTCGGAAATTTTCCGAAGAATGGACTCTTAGAGAGGCAGAAAGATGGTCCCTTTCAGTGGTAACGAAGGGATATATGATCCCCTTTCGAGACAGGCCTCCCTTAACAACGATCCCGAGGGAACTGTCAGCCCAATACAGGGACCCTGCCAAGAAAGAAGCATTATTGCAACTGGTAGAACAGATGTTGCAAAAGGAGGCTATCGAATTGGTTCGGGATCCGCATTCCCGAGGATTCTACAACCGCCTTTTTCTGGTTCCGAAATCCTCGGGAGGGTGGAGACCGGTCCTGGATGTGAGCGCATTGAACCGATTTGTAGAGAACACAAAGTTCTCTATGGAAACATCGAAATCGGTTCTTGCGGCTCTTCGTCCAGGAGATTGGATGGTCTCCTTAGATCTACAGGATGCTTACTTTCATGTTCCCCTGCATCCATCATCGAAGAAATATCTTCGATTCATGATGCAGGGAAAAGTATTCCAATTCAGAGCCCTATGCTTCGGCCTGTCTACGGCCCCTCAAGTGTTCACGAGACTAATGACGAATGTTGCGAGATGGCTACATCTAGAAGGGATAAATATATCCCTTTACCTAGACGATTGGCTAATAAGAGCAAAATCGGAACTTCATTGCTTGAAGGACTTGGAGAAGACTTTAGAGTTGACAAAATCTCTGGGACTACTCGTGAACCTCGAGAAATCACAATTGATCCCCAGACAGAACATAGTCTATCTGGGGATACAGATGGATTCTCGGGGTTTTCGGGTGTTTCCATCGCAAGAGAGAATTGTTCGAGGCTTAGAAAAAATCTCGAACTTCTTAGGGAAAGAACGGACCTCGGCGAGGGAATGGCTCAGTCTGCTGGGCACCCTTTCCTCATTAGAGCAGTTCATTTCCCTAGGGAGATTAAATCTCAGACCTCTGCAGTTTTATCTCAGACAAATGTGGAGTCAAAAGACAGGAGATCTGTCAGACTGTTTTCCCATTCAACAGGGGATAAAGTCCAACCTGAAGTGGTGGTTAACCCCATTAATAAAGAACGAAGGGGTGTCCCTCTTGATTCGGAACCCTCACCGAGTGTTGTTTTCCGATGCCTCGGAAACAGGTTGGGGAGCAACACTGGGCCCAAAGGAAGTGGCAGGTACTTGGACCAAAGAACAGGCTACACTGCACATCAATGCGAAGGAACTCCTGGCGATTCATCTAGCCCTGGAATACTTCGAAGCGGAAGTCAGAGGAGTGGTAGTTCAAGTCAATTCCGACAATACCACAGCTCTGGCTTACATCCGGAATCAAGGGGGCACTCACTCTTTCTCACTGTACGAAATAGTGAGAGATCTATTAACCTGGACAGAGGAACGGGGCATAATTCTGCAGACAAGGTTTGTTCAAGGAGTAAAAAACCTAAGGGCAGACAGGTTGAGCAGAAAGAACCAGGTACTCCCGACAAAGTGGATGCTCCACTCAGAAGTCTGCAGACAAATGTGGTCCCTCTGGGGAAGACCCCTGATCGACCTGTTTGCCACGTTCCTCTCCAGGAAGATAGACAACTTCTGCTCTCTAGAAGAAGATCCCAGAGCCACGGCGATCGATGCTTTCCTCATGGACTGGTCAGGCATAGACGCCTACGCCTTTCCCCCATTCAAATTGCTGGGGGAAGTACTAAGAAAGTTTGTGGCATCGGAGGGAACAAGATTAATTCTAATTGCTCCCTTTTGGCCTTCCCGAAACTGGTTCACAGAGGTACTGGAATGGACGGTGGACTTCCACAGATCTCTACCAAAAAGAACAGATCTGCTCAGACAACCCCACTTCGAGAGGTTCCACAAAAACATCCAAAGTCTCTCCCTGACTGCCTTTCGACTATCGAAAGACTGGTCAGAGCGAGAGGCTTTTCAAAGAAAGGGGCAACTGCAATTGCTAGAGCCCGCAGAGCCTCTACCTTGCAGGTCTATCAATCGAAGTGGGAAGTTTTCCGTAGATGGTGTAGGTCGAAGAAGCTGTCCTCTTCCAATACCTCTGTGACCGAAATCGCGGATTTTCTCCCCTTCTTAAGAGAAGAGTCGAAATTGGTTGTATCTACTATCAAGGGATATAAGAGCATGCTCTCAGCTGTTTTTAGAAACAGGGGACTGAATTTGAAAAATAATAAGGATCTTCATGATCTCATCAGGTCTTTCGAGACGTCTAAATTGAGATCTTCTATTCCCCCGAGTTGGAACCTTGACGTAGTCCTAAAATTCTTGATTTCGGACAGGTTCGAACCTCCAGATAAAATCTCATTCAGAGATCTTACTAGTAAATGCATATTCCTGTTGGCCCTCGCAACTGCTAAGAGGATCAGTGAATTACATGCTTTGGACTCTCGAGTGGGATTTAAAAAAGACTCGGCTGTTATTTCTTTCCAGGATCTATTCCTAGCAAAGAATGAAAACCCTTCTAAACCTTGGCCTAGAAGTTTTGAAGTCAAGGGACTCTCTTCTCTAGTAGGTAGAGAGTTGGATCGGTCCCTTTGCCCAGTCAGGACCTTGAAGTTCTATTTAAAAAAGAAGACACAGCTTCAGGGATGTCGACAAAGTTTTTGGTGTTCGGTAAGAAATCCCAAAAGACTTATGTCAAAGAACGCACTGGCGTTCTTTGTCAGAAATGTGATTACCGAAGCTCACAGGGATTGCCAAGAGAACTCTTTAAAGCTGCTGAGAGTAAAAGCTCACGAAGTCTGGGCTGTGGCAACTTCCCTTTCTTTCACTAAGAATATGTCTATGAGAAACATTTTAGCAGCAACTTATTGGAGGTCAATTCAGTATTTGCATCCCACTATTTAAAAGATGTTAGAGTAACATACGAAAAATGTTTTTCTCTTGGACCTTATGTATCAGCGGATACTATGCTGGGAAATGGAGCAGATGCTGATCCTTAATTTTGTTTTTGTGTTTTTTAATGATTATTTGTAATATTGTTGTTGAGTTGTGGGTTGCTTGAAAGGATGTTCGGGGATGACTCCTTTCAATCGTAGTACTAACCCCAATTAGGATCAGGTGATCGGGATTAGTGTCTTGCTCTATGATCATGCCAATAGGCAAGGTGTTTTGTCATGTAAGTGGATAGGACCCCATTGACAAAGATCCTAAGGTTCTGTCGCGTAAGTGGATAAGACCCCTGTAACAGACCATCAAGAACTCTTAGCATGAGGTCACTACCTCGCTGAGGCTCTTGAAGCGATACAGGCTCCTAGGCAGTAGCCATGAAGTCTTTCGCTAACACAGGTAGGAATCAAGGTTTTTTATTTTTATTACCTACAACATATGTTGTTTCCTGTCTATTCAGTAAATTAGCTGTCTCTTACCCTCCGCCAAAGGTGCCAATCAGCTAAGTATATATCTGACAGGTAAGTTGAATGCATAAAAATGTTATTGTCATGATACAATAAAGTTTTATGCATACTTACCTGGCAGATATATACGGTTAATGGCCCACCCTACCTCCCCTCAGGAGACAGGTGGAAGAGAAAATCTGTCTTAGAAAACGGGAATGATTCCTATTCCCGCCACCAGCGGCGGGGCGGTAGATCACCTGACCTACCTCCGGGGACGACGGAGTCTATAGCTAAGTATATATCTGCCAGGTAAGTATGCATAAAACTTTATTGTATCATGACAATAACATATTTCTTCTGTTATCGTAAATTTTGATAATTATTGTCAAAGAAATTGTGAGAAATGGCATCTGTAGAGATTCCGTGGGTCGCAGAGCAGAGGGGAGTTCAACCATGATCAGTAGGAGCACAGACTTCAAGTAGACTACACTTTCGAGTTTCACCTCTGACATTCGCTTACTTTTTACATATGCTTATCTATGTTTCGGCAAGAATTTCATCATGCCAATGAGGAAAAAATAAGGAAAACATCTCGCTAACATAAAGATGAAGAAAATTCGCTCTAATATGATTACAGAACATCATAATATATGCGATAGTAGCGTAGTTAGTGAAGAGAGAGAGGGAGGGTTGCATAGTAAGTAAACGCGCCCTTCTTGCCTGAAGCACACGTCACACTGTCCCCCAGGCTACGATCTTTGAGCAAAGGGATCTTAATTTATGATAAATATCATAGTTTTGGTTTATTAATACCCAAAAAGGAATATGAAATTCATAATAATCATGATTTATTAACATTGTCTTTGTAAAAAGAGAGTACAACTTCGAATTTCACCTCTTGATATTCTCTTGCATTTACGTTTGTTTATTTTTGTTTCGGCAAGAATTTCTTCATGCCAAAACGGAAAATACTAGGAAAACATCTAGGTAACATACAGAAGAAGAAAATTCGCTGTAATAAGCCGAGTTAGTGAAGGAGAGAGAGAGAGTTGAGTACATACAGAAGAAGAAAATTCGCTGTAATAAGCAGAGTTAGTGAAGGAGAGAGAGTTGCGTAAGAAGGAGTGCCCCGTCTTGCCTGACGCAGTGCCCCAAGCTACGATATATGAGCAAAGGGATCATCATTTATGATTAAATTATGATAAATAAAATAGTTTTGGTTTATTAATACACAAAAAAGAAATATACACTCATAATAATCATTATTTATTAACATTGTCGTTATAAAAATACAAAGAAAAACTTTGAACGCCTGTATCTCAAAACTATAGTTATTGACCTTCAAAATCTATCTTCTCACTTAGTTTTAAAGCTATAACATTGGAATTTGGTATATAACTCAGAAATACGTTATAGAACAATCAAATGAAGCCCTTTTTCCAATTTTTGTTTCTTCTTTTTTTTTTATAAATTTTTTTTCCTAATTTATAGGGTTTATTTTTTTACCATAATGAAAAATTCATATCTAGCAAAGAAATGACTTTTAGAAAAAAAACACTTCATTTGATTGGAGGTCTACATCAGGTCTATATATATGGTAGTAATCCCAGGTCTTAATATTAAATATCAGAGGGAGGAGATATAATTTGAAAAATGGTTATTTTCGGGATAAATCGCCCTGGTGTCACAAAACTGAAGGTCAGAGGTGAACACCATATGCGGTTTGGAGATGTCCCAAGTCACCTTATTAAGTGGTATGAATATCAAAGTCCTGTCCTTAAAGAATGCCATTAGCCGGCCGGCCCCCCTTGAAGAAATAAAGATAACCGTTAGCGGTAGATAATTTTAAATTGATCAAATTTTACCTTCACTGTCTAGAACTGAAAGTGTGCTTCTCTAAAACATTGACATATAGCTAAGAGTTGTTTTTGTCTAAATAAAAAGCACTGTTTGTTCATGGAAAGGAATTTCAGAACAGACAGAAGTTCTTAAAAAGAGGTTGAGAAGACTTCTAACAATAGATCGGTCAGAAGGGGGAAAGATGGGAGGAATAGTACATATGTCATCTTCACGCACCTATTTTTTTTACCAACCATTTATTTCCTTTCTTTAAGGGTAATGTCTATCAAGCTAACTTGTAAATGAAATTACAGTTACTTTAATTTCATTTAAAAGGTAGCTCAATACTTGGGGAGCATAATTAAGGTCATATTTAGGGTTCTAACTCTAGAAATATGCATTTAGTATTAGCATTTTTAGAGACCATGCCAAACTTGTGCAAAAATTTGACTTGCGCGAGGTGTCTGGAACCTAACCTCGCTTAAGATTGAGGTATTACTGTATAAGCGAGCCACCAATAATATGTTTTTTTTTTAAAGTAATTCTCAAGTGTTACAACATTCCATTTATGAAAGGATAAATGGTCTATGTTAAACCTTTTTTTATATTCTTTGCAATTTATGAATTGTTTTGCAACCTTTTTTCATTCTTTGCAATTTATGAATTGTCTTGTGGCCTTAAACTACTAGTGAGCCATTGATGTAGTTTTGCTTAAAAGTAATTCTCCGATGTTAACCTTAAACACCGAAGTGGTATTTTAAAAATCGTCTCCCGTATGCCGGCCGCGTTTGCGAGTGAGCACCGAAGCGAATTTTTTTTTTTTTTTTTTTCCAAAAAATCACAGCCCGCTTAGTTTTCAAGATTAAGAGTTCATTTTTGACTCCTTTTTTTGTCATTACCTGAAGTTTAGTATGCAACCATCAGAAATGAAAAAAAGATCATTATCATATATAAATATTGGGATATATGACAGTGCGAAAAGAAAATTTCATATATAATTGTATACAAATCGCGCTGTGAGCAAAACGGTTAAAGCTAACGAGTTAATTTTTTTCGTTGTATTGTACACTAAATTGCAATCATTTTGGTATATAAAACATTGTAAAATGATCATGGCAACATAAAGAAAATATCACAAAATGATGCCTGAATTCGTAACACAAGGACATAAAAAGATGTTTTAAAAAATTCACCATAAATCGAAATATTGTGCAAGAGACTTCCCATTTGTTGCAAAATGAAGGTAATTGATTGAATATTACTAGACTGTAAGTTTTGTAGCTTACAATTGCATTTTTCGACCATTTCGGTCGAGTTAAAGTTGACTGAAGGACAAATTTTTTCTATTTATCGTTATTTATATGAAAATATTTCCAAACTGATAAAAGCTACAACCATGTGTTGTTTTTTGTATTCTACATGAAATTGTGCACATTTTCATATATAAAACTTTATGTAACGGGTAATTTAAAATGGTGCAAACATTAAGACAATCGGACGAAAAAAATTCATGATTTTTTCGGAAGAGTTACCGCGCGGACGTAAGGAAAAAGTTTATTTCATAAATTCACCATAAATCGAAATATTGTGCTAGAGACTTCCAATTTGTTGCAAAATGAAGTTAAATGATTGACTATTACTAGAATATAAGAGTTTTAGCTTACAATTGTGTTTTTTGACCATTTCGGTAGAGCCAAAGTTGACCGAAGGTTGAAATTTTGGCACTTCTCGTTATTTATATGAAAATATTTCAAAACTGATAAAAGCTACAACCATGAGTTGTTTTTTGTTGTATTTAACATGAAATTGCTCACATTTTCATATATAATACTCCATGTAACGGCTAATATGAAATAGTGCAAAAATTACGACAAAGTGACGAAATAATTTCTGAGATGTGTCGCTGATGCTTTTTAGTGCGAAGAGAAAGAAATTCGCGCTTGTGCGCATGGGTAACGATTGTAAACAAAAACGCCTTGATCCGTGAGCTCCCAGCATCCCCCCAGGCGCATGATTCAAAAGTTTTTCCCTAGTAGGCCTATAACTATTTTTCCGCGAATTTTTAAAAAAACTTTTTTATATAGACGTATATACGTCCAATCGGCACCCAGCAGACCATTTATATCGACGTTTAATACGTCCAATCAGCGTTAAAGGGTTAAGGCATTCAATAATAAAGTAATTTTTGTTTGTTACTCTTTCTATATGAGTTAACTTTGGCAATTCATGAATTGATTTTTGACCATAGCTTACTGGGGAGATGTTAATAGTAATGTTTTTACCGTAAAGTATTTTCTGATGTTACAACATTCTATTATTGTTTTTGCTTTGGACGATAACTTAGGCAATTTATAATTTGTTTATAGGCCTTAGACTTCATGCAAGCCACCAGTAATTGCAGTATTTGGTCATTTCATTAGGCCTGTAATTTTTATAATGATGATTTATTTACCAGATATATTCTTCCTGTAAGCCTCCGTTAGAAGATTTTTTGACATTACCGTCACATTTTCCTTTGCAGAAGAACTGAAAAGTGTTAAGGCAGAAAGTAGTAAGGAAAGAATTAGGTGTGTTGACTGCTGTGAGTAGGCGTTCTCGTTAATTAGAGTTTCAGCTCATGCTGCAAAGCTACTTGCTTGCTGGCTTCGATCTCGGGCACCAGCAGTGCCTGCACCCTATCTCATGTGCTCGGCACCAGAGGTGACCACCCTGGTGTCAATTCTCTCCTTCTACTACCCTCTTGCCACTTGCTCCCATGCTTCTTTACCATATCTTTGCCAGTCATGTGTCTTGGTTAACAGATGTTAACGTAATATTGAAGTGTAGTGCAGTGGAGGTGGCTACTTGTCCTTGATACTCCTAGACAAAGGAGGTTGGGGTTACACGGGTAGTCACCCTCTCAGTTGAGCCCATTGCCGGTCCCAGGTATCATCAGACAGTCATTGGAAACACATCTTGCTGGATGTATAGGGAGGATGGAGCTATCTGGCCCTATCGGATCTCCTAAACCCTGTCCCTGTCAAACTCCCCTAATCAGTCCATGGGTGCCCAGGGGGTCTTGCCTCCAGATAGTTACCTGTCAGTTGAGCTTGCTTCCACAGATCTCAACAGACAACCATTGGAAATGTGTCCATAGGGATGTGTGTTCTTTGTCCTCATAAGTATTTATCTCAGTGTGAACAAGAGGTGCCTATGGCATTTTCAGGATCCCAGGGCCCAGTAGATCTGAGCTCCCAGTGGATCCAAGCGCTAGCGATATCTCTGTGCCCAGTGAGATCCAAGCCCCCCAATGGGATCCAGTGGATCCGAGCTTCCAGTAGGACCTGGGCATTCATGGGGATCCTGGTATACAGTGGGATCTGGTGGATCCAAGCATCCCTAGGAATCAGAGGAATCCATGTATCCAGCGGGATCCGAGGGATCCAAATGTCAAGTGGGATCTCCGGGATCCATGCATCCCGTGAGATCCGAGGGATCCAAAGTCTAGCGGTATCTCCTGGTGAGAGTTGAGATCCTAGTGTCTAGTGTTTACCAGTCCAGTTTTTACCAGGTTCAATTAAAGTGCTTCCAGCTGTCTGCTTGACATGAGCTTTCAGGCTTCCGGTGCCAACCTGCTGTGTCCGGCACCATTTCCTTATTGGTTCAGTGACTGAATTTTATGAACACACTGTTGTCTTGTCTTTTGCGCCAGTTCTCATTGAAGAATAACCAAGCCTGCCTCTGGACAGACTTCTGATTATTTCCTAGCCATCCAAGCACCTGTTAAGGTTGGAATTTGAATTTTGTTTAAATGGAGCCTTCTTGTCAAAATTTTGGCAAGCCTAGTTCTCTCTCTTTGACAGTAGATGGTCAAGAGGGAGATGATCCAGACAATTCTTTTACCAATTCTCCAGGACAATTGGATAAGACCTTGAATATGCAGGGAGTTTTCTTCCAGATCCTCATCCAAAAACTCACAGGTTTTGTAGTTCTGTCTTTGGGGACAGGGCTCCCCAATCTGGAGTCTGAGGTTTGGCCTCTCTGTAACACATCAGGCCCTCTCCTGCATTTGTCTTCTCGTTTGTCTGAGGATAACTTTAAAGTTTTTACATGTCAACTGACTACTTCTGCTGAGCTTAATTCTAGTCTTCTTTTCAGCTCCTCAGATCTAAGTCAAGGAGTCCACTTGAGGAACCAGTAACATGTCCAGGACACAGTTCCCAAGAAGAGCAGAATCTTCACTATATTTTGGAGAGCTTTTAAAAGGCTTTCTCTTAGGACTAGTGCTACTTAACTTACCTCACATCTGGACTATAGTACAGGCTGCCCCTGGTTACCGTTTGTGTCGGGTACCAGCATTTAAAGACTGATGGTTTCTATTTGTGTAGGAACAAATGATAAATTTTAAAAGTAATCTTTATTTTTCTAATATATAAACTTGGGGTCTTTATGTAAACTGCACGTCTCTAGCCACCCCTCATTCTATTAACTGGGGTGTAAGGCAAGTGGTTACGCGACTCAGTGAAAGGAGGTGGTGAGGGTACCCATTGCTTTTTCCACTGGTAGTGCACCTACTAAACAACCTTGTTTTGTAGAATAGCCTGCTCCAGCATGCATTTAAGGTAATTCCTGTGTAAAGACGTCAGATTTGTATGTTAGCTAAAATACAAATTACCTTTAAAGGGTCATTTCTCTTTCTATGCTGCAGCTTACTGGGTGAGTCCTTCAGGTTCACCTAACCTGTGCCTCCAGCTTTGAAGGTTACTGGTTTGGAGGTCCATTTTTTTCTATTTGAATTTTGCAGTTTTTGAAGGGTATTCAGTCATCTTCCATTAAACCTCCCAGTAGCTCTGGGACTTCTCATTGTGCCAAGGTCACTGTTCCTGTAGTTGTCCTGCAGTTGCTAACTATTCCTGTTCCTGTGGCTATGGTCATTCTCAATCCCCAAGGTTTAGGACCAGTTGTAGGCTTTGTCATTTGGATGGGAGTGAAAGGAATTTGTCCTGTTGTTAGAGAATTTCCAGTACCTCATCTTTTGGTCACGATTTATTGCATCCTGCAGCCTAAGACTAATTTCTGGGCTGGAATGTAATCTTACAGATCACATTCATCTCCTTTTACCCTGGGACATTGCCCATAGGTCTTTCGACTTCTTTTCCAGAAATCATATGGTGAATGCTCGCTCAACAAATCATGTTCACCCAGGTCTAGAGGGACAGGTTGCATCTCACCTAAGATGTGTGGCTGCAAGGAGGTGTGCGTGAGATGGGCTTCCTCTCTTTCTCCTTGTCTTCCTTCCTCTTCCAATGGGCAGAAGAACTGTGAACAATCAGTCACTTGCTGGACTGGTCCTGCATGCAGGTGATTTGGGTGACTGGATATTCTATCTATAATCTAGCTCTATTAGGATTGGTAGATGCAAATCAAGACCTTTGGTTTGTATTTTAGGAAAAAATACACATTATTTTTTTCTTAAATGTCAAGCCAATATCTTGATGACTTTGTCATCCTGTGACATTCCACTTCAAGGTTTTGATGTGTGCTGACTACCCTGGATTGGCACCTAGCTGTTTCAGTGCCTTCCATAGCTCGTTGACCTCCAGCCAAAGTTGTTTAGTCTGTGTGATGAATGGGTTTGATATGAACAGAATTAGCTCTGATTAAAGGATTTATGATGAAACTAACATTTTCGAATAAAGTGTCACCCTCCATCTCCTCTCTTCCTGTGCCACATCCATTTTGTGTGGAATCAAGAGGAGGATAGTTTATACCTGCCTATGATTCAAAGGCTTGAAAACTGTCACATTTAAAATAAGAATGTTCTTGTCTGGGGATATTTAAGAGAGTGAATTAGGGTTCTATGTAATTGATGGTGTGTACTATAGTTACTATATTCCTGTAAATTAATATTTGTCTTTGCTGGAATTTGTTATGCTGATTAGATGTTAGGCATTACAGGCAGTCCCCAGTTGTCAGTGATTTGATTTTATGGGGCTTGTCTAGCAACGAAAAACAGCAATTTTTAGCGCAGATAAGCTCCGATTTCCACTTACTGGTGCCAATAACTGAAAATCAGCAATTTTCGGTTGTCATGCTGTCAAAACGGAATCCCCGCCAATAACCAGGGACTGCCATTATTGAATAGTGAATCTGAAATTGAATACTTTCATTTTAACTGATTTGGTTTAGTTCTTGTGTTTTGTTTAGTTCTTGTATTTGTTTGTAGAATACAGTACATCATCATAATACATTAAGCAAAATCTATTCATTTTTCATCTGGGAAAAAGATTTTAATGCACAGCGTTATAGCTGAGTGATCTGGTTAGATTGGTGTATGCTTTAGATTTCTAGTATGTACTTGGAATGAATCTTTCTTACTGCTAAAATTAGCTTACATCTCGCTTAACGGCGCAGAGATATAAGCTAACTTTAACAGGAGGTAAGATTAATTCCAAATAATAGGAAATCTGAAGCATAAAACAATCTAACCAGATCACTCAGATATAATACTGAGCAATAAAATCATTTTCCCAGCTGAAAAATTATGAAAAATGAATAGATTTTGCTTAATGTGTTATGAAAATGTATATACGTACATATTTTTTGATAGGCAACATGTCCACAGAAATTGACTATGTTCAAGTTATCTAGTCACTTATGTATTTATTTATTTATTTATTATTTACTGAAGGTAGCTTAACTTTTGGAAATGACTTTCTTTTTCCTCAGCTTCGAGAGTCCTGTACGTCGAGACCCTTCAGATTCAGCATCTGACCATACAATGGCCATTTTATCATCTCCAGGGGATTTGGTGCAAAACACACCTGCATATGATCAGAGTGACATGAGTGGAATTGAGCACAGAACTGATAAAATAATCCCAATAGAGAGGATTGATAAGAAAAGAACAAGTTACTTGAAGGGAAGTTTAGGCCTCACTGAAGACCCAGTTGAGCCAGTTGAGGAGATTGATTTTGAACAACTTCCTGAAGTCGGTGGCTCCCGTAAATGTAAAGTGCAAGATCCCTTGAGTGAAGTAACAATGGAAGATGAGGAAGTTGAAGGAGTGCATGAAATGTCATCTGAGAGGGTCAGAACAGATAGTGGAACATCATCAGGAAGTGTGAATATCTGTCAGATTGACAAGGTGTTTTCACTTTCAGATAATCCCTCTCCTTCTTTCCTACAGAGTGATGCATCTTGTGGTGAGGAAGGTGAAATGTCATCAGTAGAGTCACGAAACAGTAATGAAAAAGTGAACATCACTGCAGGAGCAGAAGGCAAACAGTTACTAAAGAATAAAAGTGATGCATTAATTGTTTCAGCCAGTAGCAGTGATCATGACAAAGCTGATTCTCTGTCAGAAGATGAAGATTCTGAAGTTATTTTGACTATGCATAGTGATGAATGTGACAGTGACCTTGAAATATCCAGCAGAGATGTTAACCAGAATATTGACAGTGTGAAAGGTAATGACAAGGAAAGTAAGATCCCAGAGGAGCCTACTGAATCCATAGAACCTGAAGTTGATATTTGCCATTCATCCACTGAAGCAGATTTTGATGATTTGGAAGATGATTTATTTGGGAATGAAAATCCTGAAGCGTCTAATTCATTTGAGTTGGATGACTCATCAGTATCCTTTGATCCTGCAGAGACAGATGAATGTCTTGGCAGGAATTCAGACAGCATTACATTGCCATTAGAAAAGAATGTGGTCAATAGACCAAATATTGATGCTTCTCAGCAAGATACAGAAGCTCAATTGAATTTATCAAGTGTTAGCTGCCTTTCAGAGAAGGAAAGCCCCTCTAATCTTATATCTAAAATTAATTCAGAGAATTGTAGTGGAAGTGTCTTTGTTCCATTTCAGGATGAGTGTGATGCTAAGAAAAGTGACAAAAAGACTGTTCTACGTGCAAAGGAAGAACAGAATTGGCGAGACGAATCCGGTAAGGTTAGAGCATCCAAATTTACAGGCTTATCAGTAGACCATGATAAGCGCAAGGATAATTTATCATCAGAAAACAGTCCAAGATTACAAACTCAAAGCAACAGCTCTGCTATAGATGAATCTTGTAATAATGCCCTGTCCACTGAGTCATCAACTACTGTAAATCAGACTACCTGTGAGGAATCTGCTCTAGAAAATATGTCATTTGAAAACAAGAATTCACAAAATAGCTCAAAATCTTATGAAGAAAATTCCCAAAATACCTTAGATAACTCTGAATCCAAAGACACTGGAAGTGCAACAATAGAGGGAACAAGTGATAGTTTATCATTAATAAAACATACACAGTCACATAAAGTGTTCATTGTCTCAACTGAAAAGGAATCTAATGTAAAAGTAACAAAACAGGAGAGTAGTGTTATATCCAAAAACATACCATCAAATAATCCTGGAGCATGTGCAGAGAGGGATAATCATAACACCAGATTGACCTGTAAAGAAACTGAACAAATATCAGAGAACACTGTTGATTTAGCTATAAACCAGTCCTCTAAAGATACGTCTGAGTGTTCTGAAAACACTAGTAAACCATGTTTGAAGGAAACCTCAAATTCATCTGAGAACACTGATCAATTTTTGTGCAAGGAAACTCCATGCTCATTTGAAGGCAGTAATTTGTCTGAAAATATGACACCTAAAGTCATTCCAGAAGTATCAGAATGCATTAATAACTCGACAAAAAAATTGTTTCCTATTAAGGCTATGGAATCATGTGCTCACATGCCTACACCAAAAAATATCTTCGGGAAAGGAAATTCCAGAGGGTCTTTGAAACTACCTTTGGATGCCGAAGGAACTACCAGTACAGCAGAAGACACACACAAGGTAAAGAAACTCAAGTTAGTTACCAGAAAGTCATCAGACTCTTTAGAATTTCATGAAGAAAAAGGAGATGGTACTACAGAAGGCAGTAAAAAAGAACAAGAGGAGAATAATGACAGTCAGGTTAATTCTGATCTTTCAAAAATGTACCAAAGAGTTACGATTGAGGATGGTCCAAAAGAATCTGTTCAGCCAACTGGAACACCTACTGAAGGGTTTTCACTTAATGAAAAAGAGAACAAAACAAGCCAAGAAAAACTTTGCCCACAGCCAGCTTCCCAAAGTTCAAATAAGAAATGTGAAGTAGAATATTCTATAACTTCAAGTGCTACTAAGGATACTGATGTTGGAGACAAATTAAAGAAAGTAAATGAAGTACAAGTAGAAAGGAAAGTGACCTTGCCTGAGGAAAACTCAGCGTCTGGTAATCTCAAACAACAGCACAGCTGTTCAACCTCACAAGAGCCATGTAGTAATGCAAGAAAAGATGCAGTTGCAGATTCATTCATGAGTTCATTGCAAGGTACAAAGGAAGCAAATGAAGAGGCTGTCAAACCCAGTGAGAAAAACAAAAATGTTGAAATGAAAGAAAAGAAAATTCTTGAGTCTGAGGATAAAGTGACAAAATTAAATCTTCAAGATATCACAATTGAAGCTAATAAAGGTGAAGATACAGTTAGAACTAAAGATACATCAAGCAGGAGTCATATTTATGGAGGACAAGAAAACATAGAAGAGAGAAACATTGGACAACTTATTTTCAAGTTAAGAAGACCAGAATCTGAAAAACCAGTATTTGAGAAGAAAGCAGAATCTGAACAGCTAGTGCTTGAGAAGGAAGCAGAATCTGAAAACGAAGTGCTTGGAGAAGGCGAATCTAAAGACCATCTTGATAAGGGAGCAAATCTGAAAAGCCAGTACTTGAAGTGGAAATCCAGAATCTGAAAGAACCATTACTTGAGAAGAAAACAGCAAGAATCTAACAAGCCATTGCTTGAGAAGGAAGCAGGAATCTGAAAAGCGAAGGCTTGCTTAGAAGGAAGCGAAATCTGAAAGACCAGTTACTTGAGCAAGGAAGGGCAAAGAATCTGAAAATCGAGTGCTTGGAAGGAAGCAAGAATCTGAAAGAAACCAGTACTTGGAAAGGCAGCCAGAAATCTGAAAAGCGAGTGCTTGAGAAGGAAGCAGAATCTGAAAGACCAGTACTTGAGAAGAAAGCAGAATCTGAACAGCCAGTACTTGAGAAGGAAGCAGAATCTGAAAGACCAGTACTTGAGAAGGAAGCAGAATCTGAAAAGCCAGTACTTGAGAAGGAACGCAGGAATCTGAACAAGCCAGTACGTTGAGAAGGAAGCAGAACTGAAAAGCCAATACTTCAGAAAAGGAAGCCAAAAGAATCTTGAAAAGCCAGGTAACTGGAAGAAGGATTAGCAGAAATTCGAAAGACCAGTACTTGAAAAGGAAGAAAGCCAGGAATCGAACAGCCAGTACTTGAGAAGGAAAGCAGAAATCTGTAAAGACCAGGTATTTGAGAAGGAAGAGAATCTTGAAAAAGCCAAGTAAACTGAGAAGAAGCAAAAGAATCTGAAAAGCCAATACTTCAGAAGGAAGCAGAATCTGAAAAGCCAGTACTTGAGAAGGAAGCAGAATCTGAAAGACCAGTACTTGAGAAGAAAGCAGAATCTGAACAGCCAGTACTTGAGAAGGAAGCAGAATCTGTAAGACCAGTATTTGAGAAGGAAGCAGAATCTGAAAAGCCAGTACTTGAGAAGGAAGCAGAATTCTGTTAAAAGGACCAGTATTTGATTCAAGGAAGGCAAGAATCTGAAAAGCCAAACTACTTTGAAAAGAAGGAATTCCTAATCTTGAAGCCAATACTTGTCCAGGAAGGAAGCAGAATCTGAAAAGATCTTGAGTGGAATAGCAGAATCTGAAAGACCAGGTACGTGATAAGAAAGCGATCTGAACAGCCCAGTACCTTGAGAAGGAAAGCAGAAATCTGTAACGAGCCAGTATTTGAGAAAGGAAGCAGAATCTGAAAAGCCAGTACTTGAGAAGGAAGCAGAATCTGAAAGACCAGTACTTGAGAAGGAAGCAGAATCTGAACAGCCAGTGCTTGAGAAGGAAGCAGAATCTGAAAGCCATACTTGATAAGAATCAGAATCGAAACCAGCCAAAGTAAAACCTTGAGAAGGAACAGAATCAAATGAAAAGCCGTCTTGAGAAGGAGCAGAATCTGAAAAGGCCAGTTACTTAAACCGAAGGAAGCAAATCTGAAAAGCCATACTTGAGAAGTAAGCGAATCTGAAAGACCCAGTACTTGAGAAGAAGCAGAATCTGACAGCCAGTCTTGGAGAAGGAAGGCAGAATCTGAAAGACCAGTACTTGAGAAGGAAGCAGAATCTGAAAAGCCAGTACTTGAGAAGGAAGCAGAATCTGAAAAGCCAGTACTTGAGAAGGAAGCAGAATCTGAAAAGCCAGTACTTGAGAAGGAAGCAGAATCTGAAAAGCCAGTACTTGAGAAGGAAGCAGAATTGAAAAGCCAGTACTTAAAAGAGAAGCAAGAATCTGAGCCAGTACTTGAGAAGGAAGCAGAATCTGAAAAGCCAGTACTTGAGAAGAGAGCAGAATCTGAAAAGCCAGTACTTGAGAAGGAAGCAGAATGTGAAAAACCAATATTTGACAAGGAAGATGAAGGTGAAAAACAAGTTGAACCAAAGAAGAATCTCTGGCAGTTTGCAAGTCAGAATAATGAAAGTGAGAGTAATTTAAGAACTACTCTTAAAAGGCCTGGAACTGAGGAATTATACAATCTGCAGAAAAACAGTGGCATTAATGATGAGAAACACACCCAGTGTTCTGCTAAAAGTGACCCTTCAAGTGAAGGACTTGCTCACTCTAAGAACGAGAGCCAGGTTGCAAGGGAAGAAGATCCCAAAATTTCAATTTCTAGGGAGAAGGAAAGTCAGAGAAATTTAGATACTCAGAAGGTAAACATTGGTGATACCAGAGCTTTAGGTAGCAAATGTGACAAGTTAAGAGATGAAGAAGATAGGGTGTTAAGCAAAATGTGTTTGGAGACCAATCAAGACCAGACTACAGGAGGAGTTAAAACAGTAAATGTTCCTGATGAAAGCATGCAGCTGAAAGAAAGTCAGAGTATTATCCAATCTTGTGATAAAGTGGTAAATGATCCAAAAGCTATACCTTTTGAACTTTGTGGCAGGCGCACTTTGAAGATAAAGAGACTTAGGGGGCTTACAGCCACTGAAAAAGTTAATACTCATTCAGACAAAATTATTGCTCAGCCAAGTCAGCAAAGTCACAAAAGTTTAGATGAAAGCTTCCATAGTAAAGAAAAGAGTTTTAACACTCATAGTCCACAAAGTGAAAAGGGAGATGGTGTTGAAGATCTGAGAACAGCCAACATACAGAACAAAAAACTCCAGTTTGAGGATGATGCAGGTATTCGGAATATAGTTCAAGGTAGTACTGCAATGCAAAAGTCTAATGATGAATTACCAGGGTCACTTAAGCAAGATAATAAGAACATCGTTGATAAGAAACAGCAGGAGAAAGATGTAAGAGAAACTCAAAATGACACCGAAGTCAGCGTTGTCCAAGAATTGGAAATGCATATGGCAGTAGCATCCTCATCTAGAATAGAACCTGAGACTTCAGAACATAGTAAAAATCATGGCAATGGAGAAGGTAAAGATAGCCATGAAAGTTTATGTAATGCAGATAAAGAAAAGTCAGGCAAATCCAGCACATCTGTGCCACAAAAATCAGAGTTGGTGATTCCAAAAAGAGAGTCGGGTGAGAATGATCATTATGAAGAGAATATTCAAGCAGGACAGGGCACTATCTGTCAGAAGGAGTCTAAGAAAAGCAACAGGGAAGTCAAGGAATTGCAAGTTAACCAACAGGAAAGAGCTGGTGTTGGCAAATGTCCAAAATATAAAGGCAGAAACTTGTTAAATGAAAAGGGTTTTAAAGATGTGAAAAAATCAAACACAAAAGAATTTACAGTTACAGATAGGAATTCCTCACAACAAAAAGTTCCAGAAGAATCAGGCTGTGCAAAATCTGTTGAATTAAATCAGAGAGAGTTGTTGGAAGGTGACAAGAACAGTTCAAAGTCTTCTAGCCACGGAAACTCCAATGATTGTGGTAAGAAAACACTTGAAGAATCCAGTCATGTCAGAAAAGAAATGAGGGCGGGTGAAAAGGAGAGGAAATATTCTGAGAACACTACAAGTCTCAAGATAAAAGATTCCACAGAGAATGAAATAAAAGCCAAGAATGTCAAACATGTTTCAGAGAAAAGCAAAACTAATAGAAAAAATTCCTTGAACTCTAACAAGAAGGAATCTAAGGAGAACAAGTTGGGTAAAGAGCATTCTTCAAAACACCAAGTTGATTTGAGGAAAGATCCTGCCTATCCCAGTAAAAAAGGTGAAGATGTATACAAGGGGAAAGTGGAAAACTATAGAAGTGTTGAAAAAGATTCCTCAAAAATAAGCAAAAGTATATCTAAAGAGGGTGAGTTCTGTAAAGAGAAGTCTGGTGATGAAGTTGTCAAAAACATTTCACCAAAGCCAGACAAAAAGGAACCTAACAGGAAGGAATTGTTTAAAAAGAAGCATAAAGAGAGCCAAGGTGATAATGAAGAGGATTTCATGAGTCAATACAAAAGAGTAAATAAAGAGGCAAATAGAGAATTTTCTCAAACTAGAAATAAGACTCCTTCAGAAGGAAAACTGCAAGATTCTCATGTGGACCAACGCAAAGATTCTAGTAGTTTGAATAAAAAAGATTTCTGCCACTCAAGCAAGGAAGATGTAGCAGTAATTTGGAAGAATGATCAGTCACAGTCTAGGAAAGAGAATCCTCAGAAAAGGAGACATTCTATGGAATCTCCAGGTAAAGGTGGAGAGCACTCTGTCGATACCAGTGGGAAAAAATCCTCTAATAACATCAGTAAAGATTCCTCTAAACGATTGAAGATAGACCATCACAAAGATAAATTAGTAAAAGAAGTGTTACCATCACCTGTTAGAATAGATGACATTCTAAGGAGTAGTGGAAATTCTCCAAAAAATAAGAGTTCTGTTGGCCTGTGTAATAGTCCTTTGGAATCAGAGGCAAAAGGGAAGGACCAAGAAAATGATAAGGACCATGAAATGGCAAAAGACTCCCTTAAGACCGGGGAAGAATGTTTGTTGGAGACTAGAAATCAGCTCCAAGAAGAAGGAACAAAAAGCAGAAATGGGAAAGATAAAAGTGCAAATGAACTTGTGGATTCAAGAAAAGAGGTTTCATCTGAGTTGAATATAAGTTTACCTCCAACTCCATCTCACAGTTCAAGCATAGAGAAAATTAATGCTATAGAAGCAGTCGAAGGAAGCATGCATAACTTGTCCAAGAGGCTGTCAGACACCTCAGTCACTGATTATTCAAAAACTGATGAGAAGCAAGATTCTATCAAATCTTACTTAGATGAACAAATTAATGAAGAGAAAAAGGAGAAAAAACCTGATAATAAATCAAATCAAAGTTTGGCAAAGATCAAGAGGGAACTTCTCAAAGAAGCAGCAACTTCTGAATGTGTTTCCAGTGAACAAACTAAATGCAATTCCAGCACATCAATGAAGAAACCAGATGGAGCAGATATGGATACTTCCAAAATTGATAAAGACAAATGTATAGACAAGACTAAACCACATGAACAGACATATGACAGAGAAAGCCCCTTGCTGCACAAGAGTGACAGTGTACTGTCTAAACCTGATGCTTCAAAACACACTGAAGGGGAATCCTCATCGCAAACAAAGAAAGTGCCTTATGAGCAATTTGATAAAGTCGAATTGTCAGAAATATCAAATAATGAGTCCTCTGTAACCTATAAAGATCCTGAAGAAATTAAACCAACATCTTGTAGGAGGAGTATAGTAAGTCTGGAAGAGAGATTCCAAAATTGCCAGAACCAAGCACCCAACTGAAAGCTCTGTAGATAAAGCAGACAAGTCTAGTGTTAATATTCTGAATGAGAAAAGTCACAGTAAAGTAAGTAATGATGAGCTGAAAAAGGGGACATATGATTGTGAAGAAGCCAACTCAGAAGAGCAGGATGGCAAATTGATAGCTCAGAAGAAGGTGGAGGTGGACTTGGCATTAGGAAGTTTACCTCAAACAGGTGGAAAGGACAAGAGCTCTCTTGAGGATAAGTCATTGGCACAAGTTAATAGTGGACCATTTCAGATAACCATTTCAAGAGATCTGGTCAACATTGAAAATATTAAGAGCACTAAAGTTAGCATTTTCAGTGATGGACAAGAGGTGACTGCCCAAGGCAGTGGCTTAACAGTGTCAGTAGAGCCACAGCCTCCTGCTGCTTCAGATAGTGCAAATAGGTCTGTTTCCAAAATGCATGCAGCACTGGAAATTGATTGTGAAAAACCAGAAACCTCAACTTCTGTGGATCATACTTTCAGTGAGTGTAGTCATAGGGACTCTCAAAAGTGTAATTTAGATGAGACAAAGGATGCATTTTTAGGTACAGAAAAGGTCCGTCAGTCTGGGTCTTGTGCAGATCTAGCAATAAAGAAATCAGTTGTAAATGAGGAGCACAGTGTCAGTGAAGACTTAGCTGTTACAGAATGGTCTTCCAATATTGACGGTACTGCTGCAGTGTTTAAAGAAGCTAGAGAGTCATGTTCAAAAACTTTGAATTCTGATGTGGTGAATGAAACAACTAGGGCCAGTAATGATGGAAGTATAAAGGATAAAGCCATAACATCATGCAAAAATAAAGATGGTTCTTATGTAGAATCTGAAACTTGTAGAAGCTTGGATGATAATGGAAAAATTGATATTGAAAATAGCAAAGAAGGCTCTTGCAAGGAAAAAGGGAATAGTAAAATTGTAGATAAAACAAGTAGTCATTCTTCAATTGGTGAAAGTACATTTCCTATGTCTGATCCTAAGGCTCTTTCAGAAAAAAACAATTTGCTTAATGAAAATAAACAGAAAGCATCTAAAAATTCTTGTGGTGGAAAAGCTTCTTCAAGTGATAAAAGTAGTAAAAAACATCTCAGTAAGAGTAAAGACCATCACAGCAGTACTGAGAAACCTTCTAGTGGAAAGAGCAGTAGTGGTACTTCCAAAAATAGTTCAAGAAGTAGTTCTTTGGAGAGTAGAAGTTCTAGAAGTTCTGTTCCTCGAAGTAAGGAAAAGTCTCATAGGTCGTCATCATACGAAAAACCATATCAAGAGCATGATATAAGTAATTCTAAAAAACCTACAGGTCATGTGAAGATTGATAAATCTTATTCAGAAAGTGACAGAAGTTCTTATAAAAAAGATAAAGTAAGAAAATCTGATTCTAAGCAAGATCTTTCAAAAATTAAAGAAAACAGTTCAATTAAAAAGACTAGTGATAGCAGAGAAACAAACAAAGATGTGGAAAGGAAGACTCCCAGAATCAAAAGAGAAGATAGTCAGAAAGAAAAGGGAGATGAAAAAAAGAAAGAGGACAAGTTCCGGGTGGAAAAAGAAAAGATTGAAGATACCCCTAAGAAAGAAGGGAAAGTGTCTGTTGATCAAACAAAGACAGTAACAAAAAGAGTGGCAAAAAAGGCTGAAGACAAGAGTATCATCTCAACAGGTTTTGATAGGGAGATGGCAAAAATATTTGGTGAGGATTACAACACAAAACCTAAAAAGAAGAAAAAGAAAGTACCTTCTCTTGTGCAGAAAGACAAACCACCATCTGAAAATAAACTGCATGAAGTAACAGAAAAGAGTAAAGAAGTTAAGGAGAATTTCAGTACTGGAATTGTACCCTGTATAACAGGAATTAAAGTTTGTAATGAAAAGATTCCTGATTCCAAAAAAATTGATAAAAAAAGAACAGACTTAAAAGTCAATAAGGGAAATACGGAAAAACTAATTTGTAGTACAAGTAAAGATAAAACAAAAGGAACCAACAGTGAATCTTCAGAGAAATTAAGTCAGTCAGAAAATAAAAAACACAACAAAGAGATGCTTGACAAACAAAAACCACAGTTAGGATCCAAGATGAAAGACCATGGAAAAAGTTTTGATAAAAAGGAGAAAGACAGCAAAGCCAGAGATTTTGTGACACCTTTAGGAAAGGCAGATCAGAATGTATGTGGTAATTCTAGCTCAGAAGGGAATCCTATGAAAATTCACAATACAGAGAATAAAAATGATAGTGAAGAGGTCTCAGTCCCAGACAAAAAAGATTTCTTGTCTGTAGCTGACAAGAACAAAAACAAAACAAGCACAAAAAAGACACACAGACAAGAAAGTTTGAAGGAGCCCCTTGCTCAGAAAAAAAATAAAAATCCTTCAGAAAATTCTTGCAGAAATCCTAGTGTGAATTCGTGTAGCAAAGCTAAAGTATTTACAACATCCAAAGAAAAACACCATTCATGTATGCAGGAGCCCAGCAGAGATAAGATTGATTTGGATAAAAGTGGCGTCACGAGTGTACATCCAGCAAAAATTGAAAGCCATGATACTTTGCCATTGACTCAGAAGAATGAAATGCCCTTGGAACCTTGCAAGGGGCCATTAGGGGAATTGTCTTCCTTGGCTGCAAAGAGTGATTGCACTTCAACACATGACCCTAAAGTCACAGATTATGAAAACGTGAGTATTGAAAACTTGCGCAAATCCTCAGATAAGATTAATCCACCAGAAAAGCTCAGTAGTGTTCAAGGATGTTTTGAAAAACGTGGTGATGTTACTGGTGGTGCCAACTTGCCACCTAAGTTTGATTCTAGCCAAAATGGGGATGGAAAAATACTCTTAGTAACCACAGAGAATAGTTCTGTTAGCAAAGGCAAAAAGCGAATTAGTCGTTGGGATGTTAAGGATAAAAATTCAAGTATAACAGCAGTGACAAAGAAAAGTCGTTGGGATCAAAGTGACAGCAACGCTAGTGGCCAAGAGGCAGCAAAACAAGAGGCAGCAAGTGAAAAAAGAAAAAGATTAAAGCAGATGGTTGCCAACTTGTTTGAAGATTGTGAAAATGAAAATCCCTCGTGTAGACAACAAATGCGTGGCTCAAGTTTGAGGAAGCAGCTGACAGAGTTGTTTGGCCATTCATCCCTTGCTGAAAAGAATGAAGTTTCTGAGGAATACAAACCTCAACCTTCAACATCTAAAGATAAAGTAGGATCGAAGACCATGTTCAAGGAATCCTTAGAGTCTTTATTTGAACCTAGCTCCACTTTTGGTGTAAAGGAAACCAACATGAGATCTAATTGGAAAGAGGATACAGAAAATGAATATCAGCCAACAACAATAGTTAAATCATGTACAAAGGCTGAATACAACCCTTCTTCAATATCTAAGGAAAGGTTAGAAGTAGAGTATAAACCAACATCCTCTACTAAAGTAAGAGTTAAACCTGATGATAAAGGGAGACCACATGTCCTGAATGATGACACAAAGGGAAAATATAAATCTAGCATGAAGCCTAACTCCAAAACTACTTCAGACACACTTGATAAAAAGTCATTGAAATATAGTAAAACAAAGTGTGATTCTATGCGTAAAAAATGCCTGGGACTGGGAGATGTCTCCAGCATAAAAGATGCCAAGACTGTGTGTAGTGCTACCGATGATGAATATTGCCCTCTTCCATTTGGTCTTGGTAAACCTTGTCCTGAATACATTCCAAGTGATATATCTGATATTAAATCCAACAAGCCTTTAGATGACTTGGAAAGTCATGAAGAATATGTTCCTCTACCAGCAAAGGCAATTTCATATGGAATTAGTTACAATGCATCTGGTGAAGAAAAACCATCAAAAATTTCTGTCCCTGAGGCAAACACTTTAGTACCCATTTCTTATGGTGCGGGAAGTACTGGCTTGGGTTTCTACCGTGAGCAGGGTAACAGTGAGAGTACTCAGAGTAAAGAAGGGGAAAGTTCTGTCAAAGATAAAGGAAGATCAAGTAAAAAGAGACAAGAACCATACAAGAACCTTGGAAATAACAAACCTAAGTTGAAAACTTCATTTTCTTCTACAAACGCTTCAGATTCAGTTGTTCTGGTTTACTGTCCACCCCCACCAAGTTGTGATGATATCATTAATAGCCTTGCAGATTATAATATTCCAGATGTTATAAATCCAGGTGCATTTTGTAGTAACAGACTTGATATTCCTGCCAAACCAATGGAAGTTGGAGGGCAAGTTCTGAAGTTAAAATCCAAAGAAGTTTCAGATTTTGAAAGTTTTGAGGGTCCTCATCAAAATAATGGGCTTTACAACTGGCGTTTATTGCTGAGCAGCATGAATTCTGATTGTGCTGGACCATCTACTCAGGAATTAAGTGTGAATAAAAAGGACAAAAATACTTCAAAGTCTATCATGACTCCTGTAAAAGTTCCACCTTCGCCATCAGAGGTGATGAAGTGGGCGGAAGCTCGCAAGATACTAAAGTCTATGAAAAAGAAGGATGAAGATGGAGATGATGGTGGCTCATCCTCAAAATCTGACAAAAAGGTGGATTCAAATAAAAAATCATCCACTTCACTGCCTCCTGGTTCCAATGGTGTTGGTAATGGAAGTATGCAGAAAAATTCAAGTGGACAAAATAACCAACAGTCTAGAGATGGTAATGTCTCTCTGACTCAAAGTTTATCAAGCAGTGCTTTATCCCAGCAGCGTCACCACACAAGTACACCACAGCCACAGAAATTCTCAAAGTTAACACCTCTTCATTTAACACCCATTGGTGGAGACTCCTCTGGTAATGAGAAGACCCCATCTCCTGCATTTCTTAGCAAGAGAAAACCAAAGCGCAGAGTCTCATGGGAAGATGGTAGCCCATCTGTAAAGCCTTCTTTGTTGAAGAAGAGGAGGATCTCTTATGAGGGCTTGCCTGTTTTACATGAAGAAACTCCAGAAGTCAGTGAACCAAAGAAAAGTTTGGTGAGGCGTGTGTCTTTTTCTGGCATAACTCAACCAGCAGGTGGTTTCAAAGTTACAGAAGTTCAAGATCACAGTAAAGCTGAAGAACTGAAGCCCATGCCAGAGAGTCCTGAATCTGCTAAAGAGTGCACAAGTAAGTCACTAAGGTTTAAGAATTGTGATGAGGGGCAGTTACTTGTTATAAATTGCAAAATTGGCCTTCTAAAACTTGAGATGTATTATATTTTTTTGTGAGTTTTGAATGGAAATACCTCTTATGGAAATACTTGCTAGCTGTGATGAAGTACATATTTACATCATGTTGCTGTCCTTTTTAAAGGTGAGAAAGGTGAAGATTTGGATTCAACTTTAGTGACCCAAGTTGCTGACCCAGACATAGAATCAAGCCCTGAAACTATAATAAGTTCATCACGCTCATTAGATTTAACACTCTCATTGTCTACTAAGGTAAAGTTTATTTTTTTACTCTGATTTTGTTCAGCTTTACTGCATGATGCATTAGTCATGATTACAGTTGATTATCTTTTATTGTTAGCCCTAGAAATATACTTAACAAGGTACTGCACTATATAGTTACATTTCTTACATCATTTGATAACAGGCAGCTTCACAACCATCTAGTCAGATGTCTGACTCTTCTTTAAGACGTCAACTGATGGACACTCAGTTCCGACAACAGTTCCTTAGCTTCTCACAAGTTCCTTCAGGCTCTTCGCAGGTAAATGAGTACTTTACTTTGATATTTCGAATTTGCATAATAGCTTTAAGCATGATGCATTTACAAAGTATTCCTTGGAGATATATCTTAGGGATGTATGTGTCAGCTTTCTGTTTTTTATAGGTCTAGTTGATAGGTTTCCAAAGATTAAAATTTCATATTTAAGAGAGTTTGCAGTTTTCAAGTTGCTGTAACTTTGAATAGCTTTCTTTAGTTAACTTGCATGAGTTTATGATACAATGAATAGTAGCACAGAATAAGAGTAAGGACCACATCCTCTTGTTGCTGATTCTGATAGTTTAATAAAGCATCAGACTCGTTTCTAGGCTTGTGTACAGTATAATTGATGAGTTTGTTGATAAATAAGAGGTGGAATTCTGATCAAGATTAAGTTCGAGAAGCTGACAACAAAACAAGAAGTGACCAAAGAAAACCAATGAAAAGGAAAGGCAAAAAGCATAGTTGGGCCAAACAGAAATTGCCTTGTAAGGCAAACTCTAAATTGTAACCCCCATGAGAATGGAATTTGACAAATGTAAAAAAAAATATTGAATAATGAAATGAACTGCTTTTACAGAAAATTTATTTGTTACAAACCCATTAATCATAAGTAGCCTTATTCCAGAAAACTTCCCAGTGCCACTGATATAGATCTTGAAAAATGAAAGAATCTCAGTTGAGAAGAGTGTAAGAAAGGGAGAATGGTGCTGAAACTATCTGATTGAGTTTGTACACCTACAGAACTTCATTGTGACAAATTTTTAATTTGGTATTTTCCATAAATTACAAATCTGCGGTCTTAACGTGTATGGCCTACCTCAGGCCACCCTTCATTCAGTTACCTGGGCTGGAAGAAAACTGGTAAGCCACTGCGTAGTTGGGTTGAATCAGGTTGGGCTGCTTCCTCCTCCTACTCCCCAGCAGAGGATCCAGTGGTTCAGGACAGTAACCCTGGCCTATCGGTCTGAGTGAACACAACCAGAGAAACAATGGCAGGTTGTTTTAGGCCTGTTGACTTCTTTAGAGAAACTGGTTCCTCTTGGTCGTCTATATCTATGCTCGCTACAATGGAGACTTAAAGTATTTTGGTCCCCGGCAAGAAATTCCCCTCTCAAGCATGTCCCTTTGTCGTCAGAGGTGAGAAGCCACCTACTGTGGTGGTTGGATTTCAGCAATCTGACAGTGGGGATGCCCCTCCATTCACCCTCTTCGGACTTTTAATGATCTTAGACGCTTCTTCTGAAGGTAGGGGGCTCACCTAGAGGAACTTTTGATCTTTGGGGAGTGGAGTCAGCAGGACAGTTGACTATAGATCAATTTGTTGGAGATGAAGTCCGTATTGTTAGCACTTCAGCAATTTCAAGAGAGGGTGGAAGGGCACTCCATTGTCGTGATGTTGGACAACACAACAGTAGTAGCTTACATGAACAAGCAAGGGGGGCCAGACTGGTGTCTTGCCAACTTTACCTAATAACAGTCCAGTTGCATCAGATCAATGAATTCACATGATGAAGGACTGAATCGGCATGACTGGAGCATGGCAACTTGAAGTCTTTACATCCTTCTTAGGGGCCAAAGGCCTTTTGATACTTGTAGGAGAGATCATGGAAGGAATTTCAGTCCTCTTAGAAAGATTATTGAACTGACGAATCAGATCCATAACCTTTGCTTAAGAGGAAAGGAAATTCTGGTTATCCAAATCCTCCACCTTGTGTGGGATCTGATCACCCAAAGTGGAGGGAACAGGAAGATCCCGAAGTCTCGCTCTGGAAGTTGAAGAACCTTTTTTGCCCAACGAACTTGAATCTTCCTACAGCCTGGTCTTGTTATATACACAGCCCTGGGAAGACAAAGGTTGGCTGTGGTCTCTGGTCATTGATTTTGAATGTGAACATCAGCCATGGTCTCTGCTACCCGATTCTGAATGAGAACATCATATTCTCCTCATGTCTGACTGTTCCGGAAACAAATCACAACTGTGCCTACCCCAGCTCCTTAGGTTGTGATCACTGATGAGAAACCATGAACACTACTGGGGTCAAGACCTGGGTTGATGGCCCGATGGATGACTACTATCCCCATCTTCTATAGGCCTAGCAACTGTGTGGACGTTTACCTCTGCACGATTGTTATTAGGAGAATCTGTAACCTAGATCTCTTGATTGGAGCATTGACATCCTTCCTCTGAACTTAAATAGGTCAAACAGGAGTGAGGTCTGTGAATCCGTGGCAGATGTACAAACGCTACAATCCACATAGTACATCTGTATGGCACTTGCAGACATCCCATCATCATCCATGGCCAAATAGTCACTACCAAGAACCAAGGCGGAAGCAGTTTGAATATCCACTACGTCCGTTGCCTTCTGAGGATGAACAAACATGGGAGAACCACAGCCATGAGCAGCTGATGACTTTGAAGCCACTGCTTATTCTGGAACATGTCTTGAAGAAGAAGTAGTCCTTCATTTCTTAGCACTAGGATCAGACACAAAGTCCCTAATTCTCCAACGCTTGACCGGAGAATGAACAGTGTTCCTCCCATATTCACTAGGGATGCATATCAGACCTCCCCCCCCACCCCCCACTGCGAATAGCTAGAACCTGCGAATACTTGGAACTCCCCCTCTAAAAATGCTTATAACTACCTATCTTCAATGTGTAAACACCAATGTGTATCCCTAAAAGTATCATCCTACATCAAATATATTAAAATATCATCCTATTATGGTACATATTAATCTTTAAATTATTTTTGATACTATTTCAGAGTAAATCTTACATTTTAGGGTTAAAAATACATATGTACGTACTGTATGACTTAACGTACATGAAAATAATCCAGTCCCCCCCATAAGTATTCAGTCATGCACGTTTTCTTTCATACAGTTACTTTGTTCATATACGGAACAAACCTTCGGTCTTAACATTAGGATTTACTAGCGCCAAGCTGGAAACCGGTAGAATTAAAATTACACTTGTGAGATCCAGAGACCATTGGCATCTATACCAGGTCACGGGACATGTATACCCAGAATGCCCTCGGCGTCGTGTGACCCATCAGTTATTTTCCTACCGCCTTTAAGATACGACGTGTTTACTGTCTATCTGATTTAAAGCCGGTTTTCAGTTTGCCAGTTTTTTATCCATTTCATTTTTCATTTTCTTATTACACTTTCTTTCTCCGAGTGTGCTCAGTGTGAGTGTGATCGGTAAGAGTGTATAAGTGGTATGATGGAGATTTTCGCCTCAACATCGGGATCGTCTGCCGTTTCGAAGAGGAGACAAAGGAAATGCCCAGGAGTCAGTGGCTTTCCATGTTCTAGATTTCTAACTTCGGTGTCGACGGATCCTCATCCAACGTGTAGTAGGTGCAGGGAAAACGTATGTACGATTACTAATCCATGTTCTGTTTGTCGGGGTTGGTCGGTGGAACAGTGGAAAAAGTTCTATGAGAAAGGCCAATACAAAAGGAAGGTGGTGACGGCATCTTTGGATGACCAAACCTTACCAGCTTCTTTTGTATCGGCAATAAACCAGACTGCTCCATATGTTTCTCCACCTGCTTTTGATTTGTCCCATACCCCTTCGGTTTCTCCTAGCGATTCATTATCGGAAACGTCAGGAGGGGTCTTTGGTAGTTTTATGCATAATATGCACGCTCCTTTGTTCCCAGCAGGTAGAGGGGGAGCATCGCCATCTTTGTTCCAGACGCCGGCTCCTGAAGCGCATAGGTTGGACGGTACGTGGTCAGCGCTAGGCCTACCAGGCGTACCAACCTTGGATGGTTTGCTTCCGCATTATATGGTGTCACGGTTCCAGCAGGGTCCGGCAGCGCTGAATGTTTCTCATCCCCCCGGCTTGCAATTTATGGGAAATAATGCCGCTACTACGCCATCAAATTCTATGTTTGCAGCGATGCAGAACGTGGGAGGTAGTTTGGCAGCAAACGTGCGGTTGCCAGCAGAAGCCGCATAGTCTCTCCCTACAAGATTGGTGGCGTCACAACATACATCACACACTGATATGGCAGGCGCGATGACGTCACAGACTGCTTCTCGGCCTGTTTCGCTGCACCCGGACTCAAATACGCCTTCTGACTCGGCAATACAAACTGTAATGCAGAAATTACCGGATATAGAGAAGAGAATGGATAAGAGAGACAAAAAGAAAATGTGTGATTCGCCTTCTTCGTCGTCTTCCTCTAGTTTGGCGTCATCGCTAAGTCCAATGACGACACGGCGAGCGCCAGTCAAGCGTTAGAGGATTCGGGATTTTGCGACTGATCCTTGGACTAAGAGGAGAAGAGTGAATTCTTCTTGATCTTCAGACCAGGACTGTCGTATCCCAGTCAGCAGGAAGGTCAAGAAGTCAGTGGCTGGTAAGCATAAAGCTAGTGGACGAAGCCGTTTGCAAGAGCCCGAACAAGCGAGACAGGCGACGGTCAACGGACTAGCGGCCGACGCGGAGTTGCCAGTTCGGGTGACAAAGACTGCGATACCGCTGGTAAAATCGACGTTGGCGGCGAAGGGTGCAACAGAGGATAGAATGCAGGTTCCAGTTTCGCCCGTAAGGCCATTCAAAATACGCACAGGATGATAAGGCTCCTGTTAAAAGTACGAAAAATAGGGAGTTGGCAACCTCGTCGGATACGTTCGTGGAAGGCAGTGTCCGTCTGGATGAAAGGTCGAGGCCGAGTTCTCCAACTCTTGAAAACGATACCAATCCTAATAGAGACGAAGTTGTATCAGTTTCAAGGGAGCCTTCATCTTGGAGATCTAGACGAGATTCTCGCTCTAGATCCGTGGGCAGAGAAAGAGTGAGGCGTTCTCGTTCCCCTACTGACTATTCGGGATCGAGCCAACGGTGGCCATCAAAGATCAAAGAGACCGCGGCCGTAGGCAGGCGGCCGTGGAATTCCTGGCCGTTTGTCAGAAGATAGGGGTGAGAAAACATCCCCTGTGACGGAGAACAGTACTTTAGAGCCGGAGGAAGGAGAAAACCAAGAGTTTCTGGCCTCTTATGCAGAGGTGATTGATTTGATTCGTCAATTCAATAACCTTTCGGAGAAGACAGAAACACCTGCCAGTATGCTTCCTCCAGGAATCGACATGGTATTTGGATTAAAAAGGGATACCAAGGTGTCGTATGAACTGCCTTGTTCTAGTCATGCGGATTCTGTCTTACAACACGTAAACGCAAACATTGCAGGAAGGGATAATTCCTTAAGATCTAATAGATCATTTAAATTTATTCCTCCTCCAATGATGAAGCAAGGGAAATATTATACGACACTGAAGGTCCCTTTGCTGTCTAGACAAGTGAACCCTAATGTTGTAAGATTAAGGCCTGGATTAACCTTGGATCAGGTTAAAATGGAGTGCCCTTCGATGACGTACCAAGAGACTGCTACGTTAGAAGCAACAGCTTCTTCTGTCTTTCAGGCTGCGTCTTGGTTAGATCTTTGGTTAAGAGCAGTGGCGAAGATTGCATCCTCGGAAGTGACAAGAAAAGTAGTTGATGAATCATTGTTCATTAGATTACTACAGTCAGGTTCCAAGGCGATTGCGTACCTGACAAACGTAAGTGCCAATGTTTGGGCAAATATCCTGCTAATGAGGAGAGATGCAGCGTTGGCTAGACTAAGCCGCACTGTTGATTTGGATTCCCTGTTAGCGATGAGGAATGGGGATATCTTGGAGTCGCAACTGCTGTTGCCAGAGGTCATACTGGAAGAGGCAATAGATAGAAGAAGGATGGACACTAACGATAGGTTGGTGCAGCAGGCCGTTAGGAAAATGTCTAACAGTCAAGCTACTTTCACAATAGAAACAACAGAGGAAGGGGGAGTAGGGGAAGAGGGAGAGGCTCAAGAAGATAGGATGGACGCCTCTCATCACTCGGCCACACCAGTGGGGGGTTGCCTGGCAAATCACTGGAAGGTGTGGCAGGAACTGGGGGCAGAGCAGTGGGTGGTGGATGTTCTCAGGGTCGGGTATTTGATTCCGTTCGGGGTAACCCCGCCCCTGACAGAACAGCCATTACCCCACTTCGCTTATGTTCAGGAATCTCAGAAGGCCATTATTCTGCAAGACGAAGTGAAGAAGATGACGGAAAAAGGAGCTGTGGAACAAGTATGCAGTCTGTCGAAAGGCTTCTACAGCAGGATTTTCCTGGTACCCAAAGCCAACGGGGAGTGGAAGACAGTAATAGACCTGTCAACTTTGAATCTGTTTATAAGGAAAACAGTTTCAAAATGAAAACTCCAAAAACGGTTCTACAAGCGGTCAGGATCGTGGACTTTATGCTGACAGTCGATCTGAAGGACGCACACTTTCAGATACCAGTCCATCAGTCTTCAAGGAAATTTCTCCGCTTCATTCTTGCAGGGAAAGCTTTCGAATTCAAGGTCCTGTGCTTTGGATTGACAACGTCTCCTCAAGTTTTTACAAGAGCGTTCACTCTCATGTCGACGTGGGCGCATGCTCAGGGGATCAGGCTAATAAGATATCTGGACGATTGACTGGTGATAGCGAAGTCCAGAGAGAAATTACTCAGGGACAGGGCGACCCTCCTGCAGTTTTGTCACAGCCTAGGTGTTGTGATAAATCAGGAGAAGTCGCAGTTGGATCCAAGTCAACGTTTGGAGTATCTGGGAATGGTTATAGACACAACAGAAGCCAAAGTATTCCCGACAGACCAAAGAATAGAGAAATGCAAACAAGTGGTGAATGCCTTTCTGGGAAAACAAACACAGCCAGCAAGGCAGTGGCAGGTAGTACTGGGAATCCTAACTTCCCAGAAGCTAGTACCACAAGGAAGGCTACACCTTCGGTCTCTACAATGGAGGATGAAGGAGTTTTGGTCACCAATAGATCAGCCGTACAAGCAAATTCCCTTGTCGGCAGAAGTGAGGAAAGACTTACTCTGGTGGGTGAACCACGACAATCTGACAGTGGGCGTCCCCCTTCAACAATCCTCCCCGGACCTCTTGCTGTTCTCAGATGCTTCACTAGAAGGCTGGGGAGCCCATATGGAGGAGTTGATGGTGTTAGCAAAATGGAGTTGCAAGGACAGGGAACTCCATATAAACGTGCTGGAGTTAAAAGCAGCATTTCTAGCTCTACAGGAATTCAGGGAGGGAGTAAAGGGACATTCAGTGGTATTGATGTCAGACAACACACACTAGTAGCTTATATAAACAAACAAGGAGGCCTAGTTTCTCGGCAGTTACGTGTGATGACAGTTCAACTTCATCAGTGTGCTGTAGAGAACCTGGTAGACATCAGGGCCAGGTATATTCCGGGAAAAAGACACATAGTGGCCGACAAGTTGAGCCGCAGGGATCAGATTCTGGGAACGGAGTGGTCCTTGCACCAACAGGTAATGGACAGGATGCTCATGTTGTGGGAAGGGCCGATCATAGACCTATTCGCAACCAGGTACGACAAAAAGTTGGAAGTGTATTGTTCGGTAGTCCCAGACGCAGAGGCAGTAGCAGAAAATATGCTACAACACCCTTGGGACAATCTGGACGTGTACGCATTTCCTCCATTTTGTCTAATCCGTCAGGTTCTGAACAGGGTAATGCGGTCTCAGAACCTCAAGGTGACCCTGGTAGCTCCGTTATGGCCGAAAGCAGAGTGGTTTCCAGACCTACTGGAACTCCTAATAGATGTGCCGAGAGTGTTACCCACATGGAGCAACCTACTGTGTCAGCACATGGAGAGGTACCACCAGTCGGTGAAGTCCCTATCGCTTCACGGGTGGAGACTGTCAAGTATCTCTTCCGAGCAAGAGGGTTTTCGCAGAAAGCAGCAACTCAGATGGCAGGAAATATCAGAAAATCATCTGCGGCAGTATACCAAGGAAAGTGGTCAGCATACTGTGATTGGTGTCGTAGAGGGAACTTGTCTCCACTCGGTACCACTATTCAGCAGTTAGCAGACTTTCTGGTATATCTCAGAACAGAAAAGCATATGTCTGTATCTGCAGTGAAGGGGTACAGGGCTACTCTAGCCTTAGTCTACGAATGAAAGGGGTGGACATTTCCTCTTCATGGGAGTTGGCCATGCTGATGAGGAGCGTTGAACAGTCATGTCCACCAAAGGAACTAAAAGCCCCAGATTGGGATCTGACCATGGTACTGAGTAGTCTGACAAAACCCCTCTACGAACCACTAAGGCAGTCCACAGATAGCCTGACCCTAAAGACAGTCTTCTTATTGGCCCTGGCTTCAACCAAAAGGGTGGGGGAGCTACATGGTCTATCATATCTCATAAAGCACTCGAGAGGTTGGAGGTCAATGGTATTTGAGTTTGTTCCAGAATTCGTGGCCAAGACCCAAAACCCAACAATAGTGGACGGCAGATTCGACTCCTTTGCCATTTCTGTGTCCCGTCAGGGCACTAAAGGAGTGCTTAAGAAGAACAAGGCACCTCAGGCCGGGGTGCCGGAGGTTGTTCGTAAGTACGGGATGGAACAAGAAGGAAGTGTCCAGGAATACAATATCGTTTTGGCTAAGGGAGACGATCAGAAATGCTTACATGACAGAAGACAGGAGGTCAAATAGCCAGGTGGGAGCTAGAGCTCATGACATCAGGGGCTTGAGTGCTTCTTTGGCATTTAAGAAGAACATGTCTGTGGAGGGAATTCTGAAAGCTGGTGTGTGGAAACGCCAAACAACTTTCACCTAATTTTATTTGAAAGACGTTGCCCATAGATCCTTGGACACTTTTTCCTTGGGTCCATTGGTGGTGGCCCAACAAGTGATATAGCTCATCCAGTACCCCTAGCGGGTCAGTTTGCGTTTAGTCTAAGATGAAGGTATGAAAGTAGAATGAATGGGATGATTGGTCTTTTTTCTTTACTACTTTCTTCCTACTCCTTTAACTACGGGCAATATGAAGGAGGGTACCGTCATATGCTGGAACGGACTAGATGCAGGTGAGGTGGTCAGCCATACTGTGAAGCTATCTTAGGTTATGGTATACTTTTCAGTAGCAACACACCCCTCTAGATAATAGGGAAGAGAGGGGTGAGGGTGGATCCAGTTACAAGGGACAAGAGTAAACCATAGAATGGTATCAACACCCAGCGAGGGAAACCAATAGATACGCTTATATCTTTGGTTCTAGGTTCATTGTCCATTCTCTTAGAATTTCCCTAATGTATTCGGAAATGGATAAGGTGGCAAACTCCCAGTCAGTTGTAGAGACTTACCTCCCTCCAATAAGTAAGTCTGTCCTAATGTTAAGACCGAAGGTTTGTTCCATATATGAACAAATACCAAATTTGTAACTAATTTGTATTTTTCATAACTAACAAACCTGAGGTCTTAACAGGTAAAGGCCCACCTCGAACCACCCCTCTAGCAGTCTAAATTGGGTTAGAAATAAAACTGATGGGTCACAGGACGCCGAGGGCATTCTGGGTATGCATGCCCCGTGACCTGGTATAGATGCCAATAGTCCCTGGATCTCACAAGTGTAATTTTAATTCTACCAGTTTCCAGCTTGGCGCTAGTAAATCCTAATGTTAAGACCTCAGGTTTGTTAGTTATGAAAAATACAAATTAGTTACAAATTGGGTATGTTTAAGTCATCCAGTTTTATTTTTACAAGGGAAACAATTGTATGTAAAATCACAAGAGAGAGAGAGAGAACAAAATACGTATAAACATTAAAAATACATTTTTTACGCTAGTACAACATACATATAAAGGATTTTGACGTAGGAAAAATCTATTTCTGGGCGAGGGGTTTGTGTCACCCAGTGAAATAATCCTTAAGTTCATTATTTCTAAGGTAAGTGAGCTAACACATACCAGAGAAAAATAAATTCAGGAAGATGTCAGTATAACTGACTCGCACACCCTAAATAAAAGAGGGCGTCGGTATGGTATCTGGGGCGAGTGAGACCACTACCACGAACCTCTTGCCATTTAGAACTTCCTACACCAAAATCCCCCTCCTGAGAGAGCCGATCCACAGGCAGAGGCGGCAACTACTACTACTACTACTACGACCCACGCCACGCCAACTGCCGCGCCTCTGGGCTACAGGGCGGGGTCTAGGGGGGATTTCACTGGGCGACACGAACCCCTCGCCCAGAAATAGATTTTTCCTACGTCAAAATCCTTTTTCTGGGCTCAGTTTGTGTCGCTGCGTGAAATAGTACCAGAGAAATAGCACAAGATTGAATAAGGAAGGGTCTCAATGAAACTATAAAGATAAAAACAAACAAGTATAATGTGGAGAATCCAAAAATTACCATACATAAAGTTAACTTGACAAAATTAAAGTGGACTTACAGTTAACTTAAAACTAAACTTATTATTGAAAACTTATCTAGGATAGTGAGTTATAAGTTACATATGAAATTACTCACTATAATCAAAATAATCTTCAAAGATATATACACAAGGTAGGTGTGGTACCCTAGCATTAAAATAAGGAGAGCCACACCCAAAGACATTTCATAATATACAAAATTGTTGTGGGTGCCCCTAGCAAAAAAATAAGGGACATACCACCAAAAGCATAATCATAAGCAGCTAAGGCTAAAGGCTATGTGAAATGTTAGTTGAGGCAGGTAGAAAGGAGATCTGGATCTTCAACTACGACTACTATGCAGTGTCAGGGGAAACTATGTTCCCCCGCTGCCACTGCTGGAAATTTTAAAGATTCCAAGGACTTTAGATAGTGACGCTTAAAAACTGTCGGCGATTTCCAGCCAGTATACTTCTTTAAATCATCAAAATTCATATGCTGAAAATAATTAGTAGAGGTGGCTACTGCCCTGATATCATGGGCTTTTGGAAATGATTCAGGATTTGCTTGCTTAATGAAGTAAAGGATCTGCTGCCTGATCCCTTTAACTGATATAGTGCCACCCTTTTCTCTCATAAAGAGATGACCTGAGGAGGTAGAAGATGTCTTAGACAGAAAGGCTCGTAAGGTCATCACTGGACAAAGAGAAGGGTCTTGTGGGAGAGGGATGACTTTCCAAGGTGCCCACCTCGCTAAAGGATCCTTGTTTTTAGCTAGAAAACTACGATCCGGGGAAAGCAAAACTTCTCCTGAAGGGAGGAATTCTATATGCCCTGCATCTCTGGATAGAGCCGACAGTTCTGAAATTCTGGTCCCTGAAGCCAGACTTAGCAAGAATAGCGTCTTCCTTAGTAGCATTATGAATGAACAGGCGGAGTTGGCAGTGTCTGAAGCCAGTTTGAGGACATCATTTAAAAACCATGATACTAAACTAGGCCTTACAGAAGGTCTAAGTCTAGCACAAGCTTTGGGAATAGACGTAAAGTAAGAGTGTCAAGTTTATTTGAAAACCCAACTGAATGATTTTCTTTAAAGCTGATTTATTAGTTTCAGGAAAGATGCTAACTTCTTAAACGCAGCGTCATACTGCCTCAAGGTTGATTCCCTCTTATCTGATTCTAGGAAAAGGATATTCTGGGGATCAATACCTGCATCTTTTTTAGCCGCAAACTTCATGAAGTCCATAAAGTTAGGGTTTTGAGAATTCCTGAGGAAGCGAACACAGTCCTCATTTGTACTGACTGAGATAGTTTGGGATTGGGAATCCGTTGAGGTTGAAGACCCAATTCCAGAAGCAGAGCGTACCAGTTGCTCTTTGGCCAGTCCGGGGCTACTAGAGCCACTTGTCCCTTGAAAGTCCTGAGTTTGTTCAGAACTTTCAGTAGAAGATTCACTGGAGGAAAGATGTAAATCTTCTTCCATTGATTCCAGTCTATGGACAGTGCGTCTGTGGCATATGCCAGAGGGTCCAGGTTGGGGGCCACATAGCAAGGAAGCTTGTGGTTCGCTTGGGAGGCGAAAAGATCTACTTGGAGACCTGGGACACTCCGGCGTATCCACTGGAACGACTTGTTGTCTAGGGACCATTCTGATTCTAGAGGAACTGACTGAGACAGGGTATCTGCTATCAATTTCCTTACTCCCGCCAAGTGGGTGGAGGACAGATGCCATTTGTATTTGTTCGCTAGAGAGAAAATGGCTATCATTACATGGTTCACATGCCTTGATTTGGATCCTCCCCTGTTGATGCAGTGTACTACTACTGCGCTGTCCAATACCAGTTTTATATGAGAATTCTTTGGTGGAAGGAGCCTCTTCAGAGTGAGAAATACTGCCATAGCCTCCAATACGTTTGTGGAGTTGGCGGAACTGAGGTGACCAAGTTCCCTGAACTTTTTTGAACTGAGAGTATCCTCCCCAGCCGCTTAGCAAGGCGTCTGTGTGGATAGTTAGCGCCGGAGGAGGATATTGAAGAGGAACTGATTTGGACAGGTTCTTTGTCTCCGCCCATGGACGTAGACGATTGCGAAGGATTTGCGGGATTACTGACAACTTGTCCCGAGATTTGACATTTGCTCTTGAGCGCCAAATTCGGTTTATGTCTTTCAGCCTTGCTTTCAGTAAGACGTCCGTCACTGAAGCAAACTGGAGGGAACCTAGGATCCTTTCCTGGTTTCTCCTTGATGCTTGATTGTTCTTTAGGAATTGCCTTACTGACTTGGCTATTTCTTTCCTTTTGACCACCAGAATTGACAGATTGTAGGAGGATAAGTCCCATTGGATGCCTAGCCATTGAAAACGAGACTCCGGAGTGAGCCTGGACTTTGTCCTGTTTATCTGGAACCCTAGATGTTCCAAGAAGTGAATCACCTTGTTTGTGGCTTTGAGGCATTCCTTGACGGTTGACGCCCAAATCAGCCAATCGTCGAGGTACTCTACTACCATTATCCCTTGCGATCTCAGTTGTTGTACTACTACTTCCGCTATTTTCGTGAATACCCTGGGGGCTACATTCAGCCCGAAGGGCATCACTTTGAAAGAGAATGCCTGGTCTCCCAGCTTGAAGCCTAGGTAAGGGTGAAAGTGTCTCGCGATTGGGATATGATAGTATGCGTCTGTAAGATCGATAGAGGTGGTGACGGCCCCACGGGGAAGTAAGGTCCGTACCTGCGAGATGGTCAGCATTTTGAACTTGTCGCAGTGAATGAATAAGTTTAGCTGGGACAAGTCTAAGATTATTCTTCTTTTTAATGAGCCTTTCTTTGGCACGCTGAATAAGCGTCCTTGAAACTTTAAATGCTTGACTCTCGATATTACTCCTTTCTGAAGGAGTTCCTCTGCATAATCTGCCAATTCCTTTGATGGTAGTTGAAGGAATGACCTGGGTGGAGGAGGACCTTCGATCCAACTCCAACCCAGACCCTTGGACACTATGCTCTGTGCCCATTTGCTGAGCCCCCACCTGTGTCGGAAGAGGAACAGCCTCCCTCCTACATTGGAGATCTCACTGCTGCTGTGCGGGATGAGCTCCGCGCCCCCCACGGAAGTGCTTTCCTCTATTGACGGCTCTTCCTGCACCTCGTTGACGAAAGGTGCCTCTAGCCCTGCTTCCCCTAGCAAACCGGTTGAAGGTTTGAAAGGCTTAGATTGAAAGCCGGGGAAACAGCGTAGGAGGTAGAGGGCTGGGCTTGTGGAGACAGTAGAAGAATTGTCTGGTTCTGTCCTTTTGGTACAGTGGACTGACCTGCCTGAGCGACCGGGACCGCCTGAACAAAGTGCTGTTGTTTCTTTTGGTATGGCTGGAACCGTTTAGTCTTTTTCAGCTTCTTTTCGGATGAAGGATTCTCGGGTTTTCGCTTGGCTGAGAGACCCCAACGGGCTCTGAGGCTCTGGTTAAGCCTCGTCGCTTCGTTTTGGACCTCCTTTACTGCCAACTCCGGGAAGAGCTCCGCCCCCCAGATATTAAATGAAAGCAACTTGTTCAGCTCATGCCGAATGGTTGCCCCCTGAAGGACGTGTTTTCGGCAGTTCCTTCTCGCCACAATAAACTCATACAAGTCCGCTTGGACTGTATGGGTTTGTGACTTGGCTAGAAGCTTGAAAAGAGGCTCCGAACCATACGTTAAGGCGGCCACTTCGGTCATCACCATGGTGTTCAAAGATCTACCAAGCCTGGATCTTGCCTCAAACTCAGCTTGAATGAGGCTGTCCGGCAATCTTGGCAACTTCTTGCCGAACTGGTCCATGGCGCAGTCCGGTTTAAGGTTACCTACCGTGAAAGTGGCCGGTAGGTTTTCCCACAGATCACCGAACGAAGGGAGGAGAGGAGATGTAGGGTCAGATTCCCTCAGTTGTGGCAGGGGTTCATCCCTCATGCCCGCTTGCATGGTAGCTTCTGCTATCTTCGTCAGAAAGGGGAGTGGTGCCTCCTCCTCTGTGGTGAAGATAGTAAATGGACTCTTTAAATGCTTGGAGTCTGGTGTTAATACAGTCCCAGTCCTCCAAGCAGTGTAACCACTCTCTTTGAGAGTGTTCCCGGCTATACAGGACTGTTTCCTTTGAGATTTTATCCTCCCTATTCAAGGCTTTCTCCGTCAGCCTCGCATATCCCATGAAAGGAGGCTGTAAGTCGGCAGGGTGGAACTCAAAGTCCTCAATCCTTCGAGTTCCACATTCCAGGATGGAAATCATACCATCCTTGAAGGGAGCATAAGCTGCTACCCTCCAAGTATTACTCATGGAGAAAGCAGGGAGAGTATCATAGGCCGGAAGTTGGGCCAGTCCGGCTCCTACTACCGGGAGATCGGCCTGCGGTGCCTGGTTCAAGCCTGTTAGGAGATTCTCTTGAGTAAACATTCTTTCAGACAGGTTCTGAATTGATTGTCCTGATTGGGTAATAGAGCTAGAGAGTTGGGCAAACATCTGCTCAACCCTCGTACTCAGAGAACCTACCAAATCCCCTACCTGCTGCATCATTCCTGCCGAAAATGCAGCAGGATCAAAGGTACCAGGTACCACGACCCCAGCAGGAGTCACCGGAGGAGTTCCGGCAGCAGCGGGAGAAGGCACAGACTCGGCGGGAGTACGGGCCCTTTCCTTAGAAGTTTTACTCCTCGACCCTTTATGCAGTGAAGTTGAAGAGGAAGAAGGCTTCACTTTCTCTGCTCCGGGATGAGAAGCCGGAGACTTACGAGATGAAGAAGACGACGAAGTCTTTTTGGACGTTGTCTTCTTCAGGGTCTTCTGCTCCCTGTGTCCCTTCACCTTAGGGGTCACAGATGCAGCGGGGGTACTATAAGGGATCTCTGATCCCGTAAAGCCCTGAAAGGAAGAAGAAGAAGGGACAGGTGACGAAGATCCAGAAGCACCCAAGGTTTATTGGGTGCCCAATAAACCTACCTCAACTAGCAAATCTTCCCCACCTACCGTCATTGGCTCTATATTAATATCCAGGGTCGCTACTTCCGCCACGATGTCTTGTCTGCTTCCTTCAGTCAAGGCTTGTTCTACTTGTTCTTGAATTGAAGCAATTGTCGGAGCTGCCGCGGCGGGGTCCACGTACCCCGTCGACTTCCCGCCCGGGAAGATCAGGACAGCCATCTTCTTCTCCAGGATATAGGGCTGTCCTTTGGCGGCGTTCTTCCCGAAGCCGCCAACCCAGGCCTTCAGGGTAGCCAACGCGACTTCTTTCACAGCGGCAGCCTGTAAAAGAGGGTCATTGTAATCCTTACAACGAAGCCCCGAGGACGGATCATTACCAACTTGAATATGAACAGAAAAACTTAAGACTAAATTGTATGAGAGTATATATGTCATGTAACAAACTTGACACCTATATATACTTACTCCGTCCAAAAACTGGTTCACTAGCTCGTAACAAATGGTACAAGCCTCGTGATACCATACAAGGAAGTCTTCATGGCGGGTAGCACATGGAGCATGAGTCCTGCAGACCTCATGCCCGCAAGGGTCTTGTAAGACGGCATTACAGCCGGGCTCCTGACAGTTGGTAGCCTGTAAGTGGAATGATACATGAGTATCAAATTATACACTCACAGGGCTACTCTAATACTCCGTTGCATGCCGGAGTAGACTAAAATTATTGGGCATAATCCACTCCTGAACTCCTTACGGAATAAGGTCTATGACCTTAGGCGTTGGTTGGGGAACTCCGGTGTACACCGGAGGAGAGAAATTTTCCCAACCAAAGTTTTTATAAAACCCATAGAGTTTCAAGGAGTAGTAAAACACGCCGGAGAACAGGAGAGGATGCCCTATACTTAAACTAGAAAACTTAAACTAGAAAAATTATACTAAAATGGAGCACGTAGCTCCGGCGTATAAACAACCCTCCCTCCGTCAACTAGAGAAGTGCTCAAACAGCAAGAGCGGCCCGCCGTAGAAAACAAAGGGAGGTACAAATGATAGGGAAAGCTGCTATGACCGACTGAAATCGCATCCACTCCGGTGGCTGGCGGAGCTCTCTCCGACAACCGAAGGTACACCGGTGTAGGGAGCAGGTGTTCCGTCCGTTGGCGGGGAGGTAAGACAATGAGGAGGGAGAGAAATCAGACCCAGGGTACGCCGGGGAAGACCGAAGCGACTGGAGGGGGGGTGGCCAACCCCCAACCCCGACCACGCCGGAGCTCTCCCAGCGCCCGAGGGAGGATGAGCGGTCCCCCAGTACTACAAGCTGTCCAGACTCCCCGACCCCATTGGCTAGGGGGATGGGGGGGAGCAGAGCTCGGGTGGTTGCCATAGCGACTGAGAGCGAGTTAGGACAGATCCCCCCTTTGCCTCCCTTCTGGAGAGAGAAAAAAGGGGGACTGGGGTAGGGCGACCAGAGGTACACGCGATCGTAAGTGGACCACAACGTGATAAAGCAACACAACCGACTGGGTCGGAGACCACGTGCACCTAAAGGGCCATGATACTACAGGCAACAAAACTGTATACAAAATATAATGCAACAAAACTGCCTATAGAGCGGTACACGTGATCATAGGAGGACCAGGAGGTGGTAAGGCAACACAACCGACTGGAACAGGACCACGTGAACCTAAAGGGCCCTGATAACTGTACATAAAATGTAAAGCAACAAAACTGTCTAGACTGGTCGCCCTAAAAGCTAACCCAAAAAAACATAAACTTACATCGAAAAATATGAAAAAAGGGGGGAAAAAACACGAGTGAAAGAAAAAGAAACATCCAGGAGTAGGAGGCTGGTTCCGAAGAAGACAGCCTACCGCTCAAAGCTAGCCTTAGCCGATAAGAAGAGCAATAGCTAGGATGCTGGACTAGAAGAGAAAAAATCACTCAGGTGCCTCCATAGCTAGACAAAGATACATGCATGCATGAACAAGATCTAGGAATAGGCAATGAATTTCCCCACTTACGATGTAATGTAAACATAAGAATAAAATAAAATGCAGTAAAATATAATATAAAAGACTAGAGTAGCACGTGATAAAAACACCCTAAAAGGTCAAACAATGAAAGATTTCACGGTATAGAGGACCGAGAAACCTAACAAAACACGAGGCGAGCTGTGGCCGCCATGCGCCAGACCAGGTGGCCTTATTTCGTACCTAAAAAACGGTAAATAAGGGCCCCTGACTGAAAAAACTAAATCCAGACCTTTTCAGGATACTTAACTTAGCTGCTGCGATAGCTGCACATTCCATAATGAGGGTAATTCCACGGAAAAGCACAAAAAACACAGAGCAAAGAATGGCACGTGTTACTCCTAGTCTGCTAACGAAAAGGATGGCCACCAGAGGCGCGGCAGTCGGCGTGGCGTGGGTCGTAGTAGTAGTAGTTGCCGCCTCTGCCTGTGGATCGGCTCTTTCAGGAGGGGGATTTTGGTGTAGGCAGTTCTAAATGGTAAGAGGTTCGTGGTAGTGGTCTCACTCACCCCAGATACCATACTGACGCCCTCTTTTATTTAGGGTGTGTGAGTCAGTTATACTGACATCTTCCTGAATTTATTTTTCTCTGGTATGTGTTTGCTCATTTACCTTAGAAATAATGAACTTAAGGATTATTTCACGCAGCGACACAAACTGAGCCCAGAAATAGGGTACTCACCAGTGACAAATGTTGATAAAAGATGATGATGAATTAGCAGTGCAGTCCGATGAATGACGATGAAGATATGACTGCACTGCTAAGCAGAGGAGTTACATCTCCTCAGAGGGCACCTCTTCACCTTCAGGAGATGCTTTGGGAGGCACTTCTTCAGGTGATTCAAGAGGCACTGCTTCAGGCGATTCGGGAGTCTATGGAGGGTCCTTCTTCGTACATGTGATGATTATGGTGATTGGCAGTAGCTGTCATTGCTTGGTTATGGGGTTCCAATGCCATATCAAGAATGTTGGAAAACTTAAAGGAGCATTCCATGTAAGGATCCCATGTCGAAACAAACTCCTGGACACCATTTACCATTCTCCTAAGTTGGGTCTAACATTCCAAAGTCAGACCCTCCTGCTCCTGCTCCTCTCCTGAACATGGAATGTCTTCTTCTACGCTGGCCGAATGCTGGATTTCATCAGGAGAGAAGTCCATATGATTATGGACACAGTCCGGCCACAGCTTACTCCAGCATGCATTCAGGGTCTCCTTCATCAAGTTCTTCAGTGAACGGTCGATGATATACAGACACATAGCAATCTTGAATTTACACTAATAGGCTTTCAGCATAAATTCACTGTCACAGTCTATTGCATCAACAAGGTGCTGGAGGAAGTTCCTGGTATAGAGTGCCTTGAAGGCATGGATCATGCCCTGGTCCATAGGCTGGAGAATAGAGGTGGTGTTTTGGGTTGGAGGAACTCTAGCTAGACTCCTTTGTAATAAAGATCGAGAGGGTGGCCACCAGCATTGTCCAAAATTAGCAACACCTTGAACTCCATGTCCAAATTGGCCAGGTATTGCCTAACTTGAGGAATGAAGCTTTGATGGAACCGGTACTCCTTAAGTACTTGGGATTGTGCATCCAGAACACAGGCAGCAGTGCCTTGTTCATATTTTAGAGTGGCCAGGGATTTGCAGCCTCGTCAATGAGGTCTGGTTTGAGCATAAACCCAGTTGCATTCCGGCACATCAGGAGGGTCACCCTGTACTTTTGTGCCTTGAATCCGGAGACTTTAGTTTCGACCTTCATTAAATATATCCAGGACAACATCTTTTTCCAGAAGAGGCCAGATTTGTCCATATTGAAGACCTGTTCGGGCCAGTATCCTTTCTCCTGAAGAATCTCCTTGAAGGTCTTGGGATAATTCGTGGCCACCTCTTTGTCGGCCGATGCCTCTTCCTCTTGTAGGGAAACAGACTTTAGGTGGAACCTTTTCTGGAATCGATGGAACCATCCTCTGCTTGCCTGAAAACCTTGGGGAGCTGAGGACGGTCCCAGTTGTAGATCTTCTTCCTCTTCAGGAGTTTGTTCCTCAAAGCCCAAGAATTCCAATTCCCCTCCTTCATTGCCTTCCTGTGCCCCTAGGTTGCTGCCTAAGCGTCAGAGGCCCTTAGAGTTATGACAAATGAGGAAAAAATCAACATGATTGTCATGTTAAGAGAGGGCAGAAGTCATGGAGAAGTAGCAGCCCATTACTGCGTTACTGAGAGTGCAGTTGCCTGCATGGAGAATGAGTATGAGCAGGGCAAAATACTTTCAGAAGCCAATCTTGAACAAGAACTCTGTTTCCTCTTTAGTAGGGCTATCCCACCAACAGACCAGGCCTTTGAAAAATTTTGTGGTCTTTACAAATTTATCAGGGATATTAGGGAGGTACATACAACGGTCAAGGCATGGGATAAAAATAAAGGACCACAACTTTCATCAGTACTATAATGAAATAGTGAAGCCCTATCATACCTCCTGAAATCCCTGACATAGCGCCTCCTGAAGAAGATTAAGAGACACCCACACTGGATATTTATCTCCTCTACTTTGCTGTGCCATCTATCTTCATTGTCATCCATCAGGCTGCATAGCTATAATATCATCATCATCTATAATCAACATTCATGACCAGTAAGTACCATATGATTTAAGGGGGCCGGCTGGAACCCCTATATATGCTGGTATAGGGCGAAAAATGCAAAGTCATGAAAAAATTCATGGAGCTTCATATGGCAATTGAGAATATGTATATGAAATATTTCGTCAAAATTCCTCTTACTTTCGTAGTTACAGGGTAATTAGTTAACGTAACTCAATAAGCCTAAAACATTGATCCGTACAAGAAAATGCAATATTTCTTCTATTACCGTAAATTTTGATAATTATTGATGTAGTGCGATCACGACACAGACTTCAAGTAGTTTACATGTTCCATTTCACCTCTGACATTCGCCTGCTTTTACGTATGTTTATGTATGTTTCGGCAAGAATTTCATCATGCCAATGAGGAAAAGACAAGGAAAACATCTCGCTAACATACAGACGAAGAAAAATCGCTCCAGTATTATTACAGAATATCATAATATATGCGTAGTTAGTGAAGAGAGAGGGGAGGGTTGCGAAGTAAGGGTTGCTTAGTAACGCCCCCGTCGTGCTTGACAGCACACGTCACACTGTGCCCAAGGCTACGATCTTTGAGCAAAGAGATCTTCATTTATGATAAATAACAAAGTTTTGGTTTTTTAATACCCAAAATGGAATATGAAATTCATAATAATCATGATTTATTAAATTGTCTTTGTAAAAAAAAAAGAGTACGCCTTCGAGTTTCACCTCTGACATTCGCCTGCTTTTACGTATGCTTATGTATGTTTCGGCAAGTATTCATCATGCCAAAGAGGAAAATACAAGGAAAACATCTCGCTAACATACAGAAGAAGAACATTAGCTGTAATATGCTGAGTTAGTGAAGGGGAGAGAGAGAATTGCGTAGGAAGGAGTGCCCCATCTTGCCTCAAGCAGTGCCCCAGGCTGCGATATATGAGCAAAGGGATCATCATTTATGATTAAATTATGATAAGTAAAATAGTTTTGGTTTATTAATACACAAAAAAGAAATATACATTCATAATAATCATTATTTATTAACATTGTCTTTATAGAAATACGAAGGAAAACTTTGAACGCCCGTATCTCAAAACTATAGTTATTGACCTTCAAAATCTATCTTCTCACTTAGTTTTAAAGCTATAACATGGGAATTTGGTATATAACTCAGAAAGACATTATAGAACAATCAAATAGATCCCTTTTTTCCAATTTTTGTTTCGTATATTTTTTATAAATTTTTTTCTCCTGATTTATAGGGTTTATTTTTTTACCATATTGAAAAATTCATATCTAGAAAAAAAATGACTTTTAGAAAAAAAACTCTCCATTCGATTGGAGGTCTACATCAGGTCTATATATGGTAGTAATCCCAAGTCTTAATATTAAATATCAAGGGAGGAGATAGAATTTGAAAAATGGTTATTTTCGGGATAAATCGCCCTGGCGTCACAAAACCAAAGGTCAGAGGCGAAAATCATATGCGGTTTGGAGATGTCCCAAGTCACCTTATTAAGTGGTATGAATATCAAAGTCCTGTCCTTAAAAAAGGGCATTAGCCGGCCGGCCCCCTTGATATTATTATTATAATATTTGTCAAATATATTCAGTAAATAACATGAAAATACTGAATATTCTTGTACAAAAAAGTTTGCATCCTCGAATTGGGGGCCCGCGAATAGTTTGCATCCTCGATTTGGGGGCCCGCGAATAATTTTATAGATATGTTCCACAGAGAAACCTGCAAATGAGTGAGTCCTCCCACGAATATGGGGAGTCCACTGTGCAGGGGAAACAGATGACTGGTGTGCTGTGATAACGAAAAAGAAAAAGGCACAGAAGATTAAAGCCTTTTCTTATAAGCAAGCACGATTACACTTCTCTTCAATGACCGAATCCAGTCTCTCCAACACTGCTTTGACCAGGATGGGGTAGTTGACAACGTCATCGTAGTAGCAGGCTGTGACATCACTAAAGTATTCGAAGCCAATGGTAACGCCGCCGAAGGATCTGGCGGTGGTGTCACTATAGCAGACGAAACACGTGTGGAGACTGTTGGTACTACTGTCAACAGAATAAAGGATGACCCAAAATAATGCTCTGTTGGTACCCTATGCATCGTGCTAGATGTCGCAGTACAAGACCCCATTACATACATGGAAGATGGTACTGGGTAGCGGGAAACCCAGCTGTGTGACAATAGGCTATCCGAAGTAGGTACTCCTTAGCGGCCTAACGATGCCCAAACACTCACCATCTGTGCATCAGAGGCTGGAAAGAGGGACAGATGTAGTGTTTTTGTTTTACTGGAGTTCAACCTCATTCTATTTTGATTACACCATTCACTGATCCAGTCCATGTCCTGATTGAGGCTGAGGGCAGCTTCATTTTTTGTAAGTGGACACTTTACTACCCACAAGTGTTGTATCATCTGATTATAACACACCTTAGAAATCTCTTAGAATGGAAATATATTATGAAACTTTTTAGATTACCTGTACAGGCAAAACACAGTCATTTCATAGGGCTGTAAGGAAACCATTACCTTGAAGACAAACATATTAAAATAAGGTAATGCAGTTGATCCCCTCTATTCGCAGAGTTGTTTATTCGCGGACTCACCGATTCTCATATTGTTCTATGAAACGTACACAGCTAATTGTTGACTTACGACCTATGTGAGTTACGACTTTCATAAATTACTAAATTATATCGTTTATGTAGTAGTATACAGTTTACTGTAGGCTAGGCTACTATATTCGTATATATGCAATACTATATGTACCATGATAACATCATCATTGTATACATGAGGCTAACTTGTTAAATGTTATTCAATTTCTCTTTATACTGAATTACCATAAGCCAATGTGCATTGAACCTAGAGAATAGCTGAAATTAATAATTACTATGCCATATATGTATAAAGTATGCTGTGTAGTGTTGGGTAGGCTACCCTATATGTAAAGATGGTATGGATTACCCTAGTGTAGGCTAGGCGAGTATAATATTCTTATGGTAAATTAATTAACATGGCTGATGAACATCCAAATCGATTTACAACCGGTTGGTCATAACCAATTGTGGTTATGAGTCGACAACTACCTGTATACCCATTAATCACGGAAAATGTGCCTATTCGCTGTATTTTTCACTGAGAAATAGTATATTCACAAATTACTGTATTTTCATATTTTCTTGACTAAATGCACTTTTTGTTATAAAACTATTAAAATACTCAGGTACTATATGAATTTTTAGAGTTTTTTCCTTTTTTACCTATCAAAATAGGCAGTTCTAAGCATTTCCTAGAGGGGTGATAAGTATTCACAGATTTTAGTGATATGGGGGGGTTGTGGTACCCATCCCCCTGTGAATACAAGGAGTCTGCTGTACTCGCATATCACTACAGAAAACAGAATGTCTTGAATAAATCAAGAAGTAATTGGTTAAATGGAAATGGATGGCACATTACAGTAACAAGAAAAAATGGTGCAACCCTGAGAGAACAAAGCAGTTGGGACACTGGAGTGTGGCTTGGAAGTGTGATAGTATTGATTTTTGAGTGATATTATTGGTTTTTATGTTTTAAGTTCTGTATTGTTGGTATGGCTGGGAAGCACATGCACAGAATAAAGCTATTTATGATTGATGGGTTCTTAAAAATACAGTAAATTGTTAAAAAAAAATCTAGGAAATGTCTAGATGTAAGGGGTGGGTGTCTATGGATGTGTAAAGAAGACTAGACAGTTTACTGATACCTGGTAGAATAAAAAAAAAATGTTCATTTCAATCCTAGTTCAGGTTAGGCTTTCTTCTATTGGCATTAAAATACTCAAATATTTGCCAACAGTGAAAAATTTTAATTTTTGCAGGGATTAGATGGCCCAACCTTGAACAACACTTATGGCTTTAAATTCTCAAATCATAACCTGCGTGAGGCTAAAGCTTTGCATGAGGTAAGTTCTTGCTTGTAATTCATTGTTTTAGTTTGTATAATAGCTGAGTCATGCTTTTACACTGCATAACTTTTAAGGGAATTTAATCTTTTTAAGTGGCTGTCAAATTGTATCTTTTGGCTTAGTGTGTTTCTTATGAATGGCTTCATAATACATATACCATTCATCTATATTTTTACTCTTGTTAGTTTGTATGATTAGTTTTTCACATGAATATGATTAGTTTGTTTTTGCTTGATAATTTTTTTTTTCAAAATTACATGCATTACATTATTTGCCTTAAGTTTTCCTTATTGCTAGGAATTTACTGAGTCTCTATATCAGTCACTCAGTTGTTTAGTAGTTCTTCAATTATTTGTTCTTTGTACATTTCTTGTACTAACATATGGAATGTTTGTACTGCTGCAGGTTACTGTATTATGTAGGTCATATGACAGTCTTGAATGGATTAAAGTTACTTATCAGGAGGGACAGACCCCTAGCCATCCTTGAAGTTTGGTTGCCACTGTTGAAAATAAAAAAGAACTATTTCTATGGCAGTAGCAATAATAATTGATACAATTCAGTAAAGTAGTTTGAACCTTCTAAAGTTTTTTTTTTTATGAAATACCATAAACTCATGTTTTCACAATGTAACCAGTGTTGATACACACTTTTAATGAATGTTGCAGCATTTATAAACATCAAATAATGCATACAAATTAAAATATTGACACCATAGTGAAATATGGTAGGTACATAATTGAAAAGTAATTAATGCATTCTGATACTGATAAATGCACGACACTACAAAACAACTTGTGCTAATCCTTCAGCTTTTTCCACTGACTACGTATATGTATAATGGTAACTTCTTAGAAAAATAAAAATTGTGGAGTAATTGGGGACATTACTCGATGTATTTATATAATTAAATGTCAGTACTCACAAAAAATACTAGTTACTTCAGCAGCTAGCATTTGATTTGACATTGTGCGATCAGCTGATAAAGGAGGTTGAGGGTGAGCAAGATTTCTTAGGTCTAGGCTTTGAAAATGATTCTATGGTTAACCAGGTAACGCTAAACACTTCCCATCATAAAGTGCTATAGCCTCTCCCCCATCTAGTTCCTCGCGGGACGAGTGGTTTTTGCGCTCGGCTGCCAATCCATTGGTCCGAAGTTCAAATCCCGGCTTGGCCAACACAGAATCAAAGGAATTTATTTCTGGTGGTAGAAATTAATTTCTCGATTTAGTGTGGTTCGGATCCCACAATAAGCTTTAGGTTCCGTTACTAGGTGACCAATTGGTTCCTAGCCACGTAAAAATATCTAATCCTGCGGGCCAGCCCCAGCAGAGCTGTTAATCAGCTCAGTGGTCTGGTAAAATTAAGATATACTTAACTTAACTTCTCCCCCATCTCCCCCCCTCCTAAAAGAATAAAAATTTACTAAAAAAGTATAGCATTAACTTTGTGTAAGGTGAGTCCAGATTTTCTAAGCACTCTTGCTAGGTAGTCTATACAGTATTACATATCAGAAATTAGGCTACACTATATATTTGTTTGTTCGTATGTGTTTATCTTTCTTATCTGTTAAAATACAGTATTGGCTGATAAAATTTATATGTACCCAAAAATGAATGTGAATTGCATTCATTAAAGGCTTACTGTATCATGATTTACTTTGATAGGGTACAGAATAAAGAGCAATCTATGTTTAAAATGGTCAACGAAAGTGGAATAAAAAGCACACCAATGATGGTTATTTAACTTGTCCTTAGTTTTGTTTGTTTGTTGATTTTTAAGCACAAATATATGTTACACCTTGACATAAATTATGTTGTAAGCTGACACTAACTACTGCAGGTACTTTGTTAAGATCATAAATGACTGACCAAGATATTAATAAGTTTTATGTGTTGGTAATATAAAACTTATTAATATGTTGGTCAGTAATTTAAGATCTTAAGAAAGTAGCTGTAGCAGTTAGTGTCAACCTACAACATAATTTATGTCAGGGTTTAACATATATATGCACTTAAAAATCAATAAAAAAAATAAAGACTTAACATTAGTGTCTGTGTCTTCAAGTTGTCATAAGTCTTCATCAAATTTAACTAAAAAAAGCAAGTAAGCTCTTCTCTGCAGACACTAGTGCTGAGTAGGGAAGTTTTGTGCTGCCTTGCTTTGGTAAGGGTCTATATGAATTTGTGATTTTCAGCAAGAATTGTCTTTTTGTCTGATTTTATTTATTTATTTTTGTTTCTTACTTCATTTCAAAATGTGTGTGGGGCACTTTTGATCAACCCTTAATGGATGGGATAATAGTAACGGCAAAACATTGAGTTTGACCAGTTTAAGAAAAAAAACACCTCAGTGTAAAGAGAAAGATATGCAGATGCACATGGGGAAAGAAATAAATTTCCCTACCATGTGTGGCCTTTTTTATAAGACAATCGTAAATTTTACAAAGTTATGCATGATTTTTTTAAAGAATTTATTTTATTTTGTAAAATTATAATTAAAGCTCAGACAATATCAAAACAAATAAGAAATAAAATTAGTAACAAATTTTGAGTATATTCCTTGTAGAATATTTATGTAAATTTACAAAAAACAAACTTGCAATAACTTTTTTGGACTTACACATTTTTTAAAAAATATTTCTTTGCCCTTTTCTTTACAAAATTACATTTATAACTGACTTATCATCCCTACAGTAAGGAGTCAGTTGCCTGATGCGCCTTCTCCACTGCCTACTATCAAAGGCATCATCATCCACCAAACCTCTTCTCTCCATATATTCCTTCACTTTATCTCGCTATCTAATTCTGTCTCCCTCTTGATCTTCTTCCTGTAACAGGTTCCTTCCAAGCCCTCTTCACTCCCTCCTTATTATCTGTTCTCAACACATGCCCATACCACCTCAATTGTGAGTCTCTTATTACCTCTGTAATCTTTACTAAGCCTGCCCTTCTTATTTTGTCATTTTCCAATCTCTCAAGCAGCAATTCACATAATCCACCTCAGCATTCTCATCTTTGTTCTCTCAAGCTTTGATTCCTCTTTTCTTCTTAAGAGCTCATGTTGCCTATCCATACATTAACACTGGTCTTATCACTGTGCTATAGATCTTGGCTTAAAGTTTATCCTAAGTATTTAAACTTTTCACCCTGTTTTATAATCAAGCCTCTTCTTTCTTGCATTACTATTCTACCTCTATCATCCCTGCTGCTCACCAAAACCTCTGTTTTAATTATGGAACTTACTGGGTAAGTTCCATAATTATATAGCCAAGAGTTTCACACACCCGGCAGTTAAATTCTGAAATTCACAGGTCACAATATGTTTCTGTTTTGGTTTAGTTAGGTAACAATGACTGCACCCACTTTCAGGAAAAGAAAGGAACCACTTTGCAAAGAGCTCAGTTTGTTTCTGCCAGCTGATGGTTACAGACTGTTTGTAAGCTGCAGTTAATTTGGGAATTCTTGACTTTTCCTTTTGTTTATCAGGTGGTATTTGCGTCGTGTTGGCTGACTTGGCATTATCTATTTAGATTCAAGTTCCTCTTACTTAAAGAAGTAGATAGTTTTTGACTTGGGTTTTCTGACTTGTCTTTCTTTCACAACATTTTCTGACTTGTCTTTCTTTCACAACATTTTCTGACTTGTCTTTCTTTCACAACATGTTGGAATCTAGTGTTGCTAACATTAGGTATTGTGCGAATGGTTGTAAGACTAGATTGACTAAAGTGTCTGACTAAAGTGTCATACGATTCACTTACCTTGAGTTCATCTTATTGTGGTCAAGTATGTTCTGTAGATTTAAGATGTAATGAGTGTGTCAATTGGGATGAGAGAACATGGAGGAACTATAGAGTCTCATTTAAGAAAATTGAATAGAGATAGGAAGAGAAAGGCTTTAGTAGAGCTAGTACAAAATTATGTAGTCTGTGATCATCAGATTTGAATGTTCCTTTGATTCTTTAGCCCCAGTTACCAGTTCTCTTGCTTTACCACCTTCTCAAGTTTCAGGCTCCCATACTTCCGATCGTAATCTCATCACCTGCCTAGAAGAAAAGCTTGAAAAACACTTTCACTGTTTGTTCAGAAGATGGAGCAACGTGTTCATCAGTGAAAGTCGTGATGGACAAGGCAAAAATGACAGTGCAGTGTTAGTAGAGGAGTTGCTGTTTGTCCCATCGACTCTCCCAGGCAAAGGTCACTGTCATACTCCCCAATACATGGGAGGAGTCAAACTGGTAACCCAAGGGAGGTTGGTGGAATCTACCCCCCGAGTAGTTGCCCCCTCAGTTCAACCTGTTATAGTTTCCCAGGTTGCAAGAGAGAACTGCTGGAAAGGTGTCTCTTCAGAGGTACATAAGTTGTCCAGTGCTGAAGACTCCTCTCCGTGTTGCCGTCACCAGTGGCGCTCAAGCGGTAAGTCTTGGCTTCTTAAGAGGGCCTCGACTGATGTAGCGGTGCCTCCTGTGGTTCTTGTGAAGAGGTGTAGAGTACTGTGCCCATCTTACAGCCATTGGAACAGTCTGGAGCAATTTTCTTCTGATTGCCTCTCAGAAGGGGATGCTCCCCCAGTGCCTGCAACTCCTGAGGTACCTGCGCTATCGCAAGCAGTCAAGCGCCCATTGGCATCAGAATCCTGTACTGTCAACAAGCTCCATGTAGTGCCTGCTTGTGTGGATTCACAGCAAAATGCAGTTGTGCCTGAGTGCCCATCGGCTCCTCCTTCTCTGGTTGCTCCCGCTGTGTCAACTGAAGTGGACCCTATTCAGCAGAAACTGGATAGCATTTTGGCTTTACTTATTAATGTTCCCCTCAATGCCTCAAGCGCCCACGATGTCTGTAGCACTCGCTTCAACTCAGGCGCCAGTAGTGGCTAGGACACTTCAAGTACCTTAGGTGTGGAGCTTCCTCAGGCGCCTGTTGTAGCTCCGACTCCCCAAGTTTCAAATACGACTCAAGCTCCTGCAGATCTTTCTTCCTGTTTCGTTTGAAGAGGAAGAGGATCAAGCTGCCTCTTCGGCATATGTCAATGAAGTTCCTCTTAGCTTCTTATTTTGCCTTCTTTTTGCCTACAACTCCCTCATCGCCCACATAGACTTAAGTGATGGATATGCCATCTGCTTCCTCCAGCTTACTGAAAATGGTGGTTTTACTTGTAACTTAAATAGTAATTACCTATAGCTGAAAGCTATAGGACCCGCCCAATTACGGGACTGATAGTTACAAAACTGCAGAGAGAATCAATTAATTTTCTGCAGACTTCTGGGTAACATCGTTGGTTCTGGTGGTCAATTTTTTTTTTTTTTTTCATCACGGATTAATTGCTGTATTCTTTGGTGACGTACTTGCATTTTTTGCGGTTTGTTTACTTACTTATCACTCAGTTATGTTAGATTCTAGTGCCTCAAGCATTGCTCGGAAGGATGTAGAACTAGATTGACTAAATTTTCTTACGATTCACATTCCAAATGTATCAAATGTAGGGGGGAGGCTTGTTCTAAAGGTATATCGTGTCCAGAGTGTGTAGACTGGGATGAGTCTAAATGGAAAACCTTGAAATCTCATTTAGATAAGTTAGCCAAGGATAGGAAGAGGAAGGCGGCTCTTAGAGCTGAAAGTAAGGCTGCCCTAATGAGTTCTCCTTCAGTAGTTGAGGATTTTCCTACTTCTCAACCTCCTATTTCTTCCCCAATTGTTAGCCCTCCTACTTCTTCACCAGTGATTCCTGTTTCAGGCTCACATGATCCAAACCTGACACCATTGCCAACCTCGATATTAAGTTGGAGAACAAATTTGATTTTCTCACTAGGCGGTCATAGATCTTGGCGCTTCTTTTAGGTCATTTGTGGAGAGCGCACCTCTCAGAAGTGCAGTGATAAGTGATAGTGTTGTGTTATCTGAGGAAGTTGCTGTTTGGCCCACCAGTTCTTCTAGACGAAGATCACTGTCCCACTCCCCCGCACCGGGGAGAAGACATACTGGAAGTCCAAGGGAGGCTGTAGGGGTTTGCCCCCAGACAGTTGCCTCATCCGTTGTTGGTTCACAGGGAGAGGCAGAGTGCCATTGGAAAGGTGTCTCATTCAGTGCTGCTCATCTGTCGTCGGAACCTTCAGTGTCGTCGCCAGAAAAGAGAAGTTGTCGGCGCAGATCGTTGGCTTCTAGGCTGCTGAAGAGAGACTCCTTGCTCTCTGTTGGCTCTCTGCCTCCGGTTAAGAAGTACAGGAAGGTGTTTTTATTGACCCTCAGCTGTCTTGTAGCTTCCATGATTCATCTTTTCATCCTATTTTATCTGTCAGGCATTCACTACCATTGGAGCGCCCTTCACATGACGATTTCGTAGTGACTGCTTCTGTACACCACTCAGCCTCTTTGAGCTCATTAGCACCCACTTCAGACCAGGTAACACCTGCACCTGGGCGCTCGATGCCCCTTTCAGGCAGCTCGGCCCCACTGCTTCCTGCTTAGTGCCTGCTTCTGCTGGCTTGACGACTGCTTCTGCTAACTTGGCGCCAATAGCTAGTTTCGGTACTACCAGAGTCCACTCCTAATTCTACTGTGGCATATGTGGATGAGTTGTTGGTCCCACTGAAATTTCAGCTTTAGGAGCTGATGAATTTTATGAAGAATAAAGCTCCTTCAGACAATAAGGAGAGTATGGTGTCTCCTATTTCCTCGGAGGATGAAGCAATAGAGCAAGAGACCCAACCTCATTCAGCTTATGCTTCTCTGATGGCTTTCTTCTTAGAGAATTATTCAGATTTCTTCTCTCCAGGGAAACCAGCAGCTCCCGCCTCTACTTTCCTTATGCGGAAAGCTCTGGTAGAAGAACTTCCTTAGATGGTTTTGTCCTCCTCTTCCAAGATGGCGTTGAAAGAGGTGGAAGATTGGTTGGCTAGTAAGAGGGATCTGGGCAAGGCTACATTCGCATTTCCTCTTTCAAATCTTATTAAGAAATGCTACAGATGCTACGTGACAGGCGAGACTCCTTCCTTGGGAGTTTCTGCCTCCTGTCAGGGAGATTTCTCCGCCTTAGTGGACTCTGCCAGACGTTCAGTGTTCAGAGCAGCCAAAGTATTCTTTTCTTCACCAGAAATAGACCATCTGGTGAAGAATATCTTCAAGATTTTGAAATATTTAGTTTCTTAGACTGTTCTTAGACTGGACAGTGGGCATGTTGGCAATGAAAATAAAGAACTGTTTATCTTTAGAAAAAGATCTGTCAGCTGATTGGTTGGGAGTGCTTTCGTTCGCAGATAAGGCAGTAAGAGACGCCTCCAGTGAAGTTGCGTCTCTTATCGCTATGGGTTTGCTTAAGAAGAGGGAGCTGTGGTGCTTGTTTACCTCTTAAGAGAGTTACGACCATTCAGAAGTCTGCACTTTTTTCTCCTTTGGACAGCGCATATCTCTTTCCACAGGCGACGGTTAGAGAAATACCGGGCGGATCTCTAGAGTAAATCCACAATGGATCTGTTAACACAGCCAGCCAAGAAACAGGAGCTTGTAGCCATGTCTTATAAGTCATTCTCTCCTCTTCACTTTTGTCCCTTTCGAGGAAGCAGAGCCAATTCTCGATTTAGACCTAGATCAAACTTTATCCCAGGCGCCAGACCTGTTAAAAAGTCCCCCTATCAAAACTTCCACCAAACAATGAGTTGTGTGTCTCCTGTGTTCCTGTAGGGGCAAGGCTCTATTATTTCTGGAGGGAATGGAGCCACAGAGGTGCGGATCCTTCGGTGGTTCAGGGGTAAGGGAAGGTTATTTGATCCCCTCTCTTACAGAAGCCACTGTTGTCCAGTTTTCCGATGGCATTAACAGCATACTCGATAGGATCCAAGAGACATTTAGCGCTCCCTTAAGAGGTTCAATCTCTTATCCACAGAAGTGCAGTGGAAGAGGTAGTAGATCAAAGCACAAAGGCATCAAGGGGCTTGAGGCACCGTGCTAGGCATCTGCACTGAATCATTTTATCATGAAAACGAAGTTTCACATGGAGATAAATGCTTCTATCCTGGCTTCTTTTCATCCAGAGGATTGGATGGTGACTGGATATGGAAGACACATACTTCCATATCCCCATTCACCCAGCGTCAAGGAAACTTCTTCACTTCGTGTTTGGGGGCAAGGTATATCAGTTCAGAGCCCCATGTTTCAGCCTAACATCTGCGCCTCACGTTTTCACAAGAGTCTTGTCCCCCTCTAGGGAAGTGGCTACACCTGATGGGGATAAACGCCTCCTTTTACCTTGACATCTGGCTTCTACATTCTCCCTCAAATGAACAGTGCACGGGGAACTTGAAGAAACTTTTTTTTCTTTGACTCGGTATCTAAGAATCCTAATCAGTGCCCAAAAATCCCAGCTTGTGCTGTCTCAGAGCATTCTATATTTGGTCATAATTCTGGAGTCTCGGACTTTTTGGGCTTTTCTCTCGCCCAGAAGAATAGACTTGCTTGCGGACAGTACGGGAGTTCATGGATCGGAAGTCCTGCTCAGCCCTTCAGTGGATGAGTCTACTGGGAACTCTTTCTTCAGTGGAACCGTTTGTCAGACTGGGCAGACTAGGCATGTGTCCTCTACAATTTTACTTGAAGGTTCTTTGATCCAGGAAAACTCAGGAGGACTCGTTCGTCTTTCCTGTCGCTGAGGAGATAAAGTCAGGTCTCCAATGGTGGTTGTCTGTGAACAGACTACAGTAAGGAAAGTCACTGACCAAGGAACCCAGAGCTGAGATTTTATTCCGACGCATCGGACCTAGGATGGGGAGCCATCTTGGAGTCTCAAAAGATATCCGGGCTTTGGCTTATGAACCAAAGAGCCCTGCACATCAACATGAAAGAACTGTTGGCAATCTTTCTTGGTCTTCAACACTTCTCGACAAGTGTTTGGAGAGATAGTGGCAGTATTTGCGGACAAAGGCTTTAGGGACAACCGACAATATATCTGTTTCAGCGAAGAACCATTGTCATGAGCGACAGATGCTAGGTTTCTAGATTGGACAGGGCTGGACCTTCTCTCCGTTTGCAGTGATTTGGGAGGCGATAAACAAGTTTGCGAATCATCAGATGAAGGATGTTGAAAAATAGAAATCCCAGTTCCATGAAATTATGACTTTGCAGTTGTAGAACTTGGATTGTGGTCAATGTTGTCAACAGCACTAGTTGTGAAAATACCTTTTTGTAAAACAGAGGGACACCAAACCTTCCGACAAGAAGCAATCAAAATGCATAAACCATGCAGGTACAAAATGCATAAACCATGCTGGAATAAGGTATCAGTTAGCTGCTGCTTCCTGTTGTTCAGCCTTCTTAGGCACCTTTGCATGGTAGTTATACATAAGGAGCTGTGCAATGGTAGTATCTGATCTACACCCACCATTCTCTAGTTGTGACTGTATATCAGGACCATGTTCAATCATTCTGACTAGTTCAAGTAGGCATTTAAGAACACTAGTCAGTACATCTTCCGCTGCAAACATGCCATTAAATTTTGATGTGTGCTCCTTCATGTGCGCTCTTACGAATTCAGCTGTTCTTGCCTTATTGTGGGTATCATCATAATTGCATGCCAATGCTATTGCGGGATCGACATCCATTTTGAAAAGAAGGACATCTCTTCCTTTAGTGTAAGCTTGTAGATCAGGAATCTTAGCCAACAGAATTTCTTTTAGGTGAGTACGATGAATAGAAAATGACTCCTCATTCAATTGTTGTACTCGCTGTTCGAACACATTCGCAAGATCTGCTTGTCTAAAAGCATTTGACTCTTCACTGTTTCGCACTGTTTCAAAAATGTAATTTACTTACTCGGCCAGAGCAATATTTTTGGCAACAGGTACATTTTCTTGTTCATCTGACTTATCTTCTTGTTTTTTCTTGCAAGATCTTTGTTATACTAGCTAACTAGACAACCTGGATGATATTTCATATCTTGTGAAATTACATCGCCTGCAATAAGTTTAGTTAGCAACCTTTTATCTTGCAGCATCTCTGCACAACAGTCTAACCTTTCATTTAATTTCATGGTCATTGCCTCTCTTAAAGATGACAACGGAGCCTATTTGTCACACAGGAAACACGGGTAAACATTCTCGTGTGATGGTTTCTCTTGCTTGTCTGACGAGTAAATTTTGGAGATTCGCAAGTTTCACTCCTTTATTCAGTCTTAGAATGATATTTTCTTCTGCACGTTTTAACTTAGTGTTGTTAAATTTGAAGTCTTGTTAAATTTGATTTGACAGCTAGGGTGATACTTAGCATCATTGTCTGTTAGAGTTTTCTCAATACCATTGCCATTGTCTAGCCATCTAAGGTCAAGTGGATTAGGCAAACTATTTAATTTGTGAAATTTGGGAATTTCTTGATAACATTTTGTACCCATCAACTGAGGATGTTAACGATTCATTTATGTCTTCCTGACACAAACAACAGTTAAATCAATTAGTTTCCCAACTATCTGTTGAGACTGGAGATAGGTGCATTCTTTTTGCCATGCTTAAATAAAAATCTAAGAATGCAAAATAATCTATACACAAAGGGACAGTATTATAAATACACAACTGGAACTTGTTTTACTAGACAATAATTGTTCATCAATACAGCAAAGAAAGAGTGTTTACAGGTTGAGGGTTTATCCTTTTACCACCTGAAACTGCTCTTTATATTTGTATGGGATTCAACTGAATTTGGCGATGGCGTTCTTACACTCAGCCCGATCATTCATCCATTGTAATTTAACTACCGTGTGATCTGTACACCATCCGGAGGTAGTATGCCCATTCCTCCTTGGCTCAGCTATCCTGTGTCAGCACACCCTGTCAATTCAGGTAACTCTAAGGTTGTACAAAGGGGCAAACCATTAATGATTTGGGAGACTCATAATGAGCTTACAATGAACCCAATGCCAATTATCAATGGGCAGTAATTTACACCAATGTGCCCTGGTAGTGCACGTTAATCGCTCTTATATTTTTGTGTATGCGCAAATACTATTTGATATTATTATAAAATTTGAAGTAGGGGCAACAAAAAAATTATTTTTCATGTTTTTTGTTTCAAACACATGTTGAAATACCAAAAAAGTCATGTTTAATCGATGATAATTATGTTTTTACTCTTATTTTTGCTCGTGCAGCACAAAACTTTTAGAAACTAACTCATTATTGGTTATTGGACATTCTGAAAGAAAGTACATCAATTAATTCACCAGTTTTATTTAAAAGAATGTTGCAGCTAATTTGAATCCGATATTTCAGATTTCTTCCATTGCAAAAACTGCCATATTGAAAATTTTGGTGGCCATTTTGATTTTTTTTTTTTTTTTTTTTTTTTTTTTTTTTTTTTTTTTTTTTTTTTTTTTTTTTTTGCCCGGGAGTTTAAATTATTGATTTTATGTACTGCAGCTTAATCTCACCTTTTTTTCCTAACATCTTATAAATTCATGGTTGGGTATTGCCCACAATTTGAATCCTCATTTAGTGTTGACTTTGGAAATTGTGACCATAAAGAAAGTAAGAAATGTTTGCTATAGAAAGTGGTACATAATTTCATCATTGTGAGCTGGCATGGTGTAGGATTGCCAGCAGTACTGTTTATCAAATATAACAGATACTGTCAAAGGAGATGCTCAATATTTTGAATTTTAAATAGAGCAGTGGATTTTCAATGGTTGACAAGTGTAAAAAGAACTATTAACGAAAAGATTGGAGGAGCTGTATCATGTTATGGTTTGAGGGACAGACCTTGTAGGAGGTCAAACATTCCATTTTGTAGTTAGCATACTTATATATAGTTTGGCCACACAAAAAGGGGAGAGGCTCAATTAAGGAAATGGTTGATATGAAAATAGGAGGATATTGAGTAGTGGTAAGACCCAAAAAGGAATTGAGGGTAGATGAGACTGTTAGCAATTGAAGTTGATGCTAGTAGGAAATGATAATTTGTAAGTAAAATAGCTCTAGTGTTATTATATCAAAATTCGTAATTAGAACAATGTTGAAAAGTGTGACAATTAAGTGTTTGAATAGAAAAAAGAATACTATTATGTTAGGAGATCCAAGTCATGGGCTGTGGAGTGTTATTAAGGTGTAGTGTCCAACTAAATTTCATATTTTCTGATCCCAGAATTTCTTAGATTCCAAGTTAGCAGTTAGGTAGGTGTTGAGTAAACCAGTACTATACTAGTTATTGTTGGAAAAGTTTGTAATTGCCTCTGTTTTCTAGAAGAGGTTCTATAATACTACTGTTGTCACTGGCAAGAGTTTAAATCATTTTAATGGTGTTCTGGTTTGAGTAAAGTATTTTGAGCTGTATAGGTACTCTACTGAAAGCTTGATCATGAGGGTTGATAACATATATAATTTCTAATGCTTTTGAAAATGGAAAGATGTCTGTACTGGTGAACCTGGAATAGGCCAGCAGGGAAATATACATATTGCATTATATCCAACTGCAATTTGTTATAAAGAGACACAGCACTTTTGCCCCCATGCAGACAACTGCAACTTGTTATAAAAGCTAGTTTTTTATTAGCACTTGAAATTTAGTTCACCTATTTAAAATTTTCAAGTGACATAAACACAAATTTGTGAAATCCTTATTTATTACTATTTAACTGACCACTGTACTGTGTATTTTTCAGATCCCCTCATAGAGGTAAGCTCAGCCCACCTTACCCATTGTTGTTGGTGTTGGCTTTCAAACCCCATCCCCTCAGCAGCGTCTCTCTCTTCTCTTTCTTTTCAAGTTGGTTTAACCTTTCAGTGTCCTTAAGAAAAGAGAGTAATGAGGCTTCATAACATGCATTTACCATTACACCAAATTATTTACCATATGTTGGTAATTAGTTGTCAGAATTAGCCATTTTCATTAGTGTTGGTACTGATATTTTTTATTTATTAATTTTTTGGCTTAAGACATCCTATGTCATGTTCCTTGTAAAGTTAAACGCCTAAGAAATAGCTTTGGATGTGAGATCTGTTCTTTCTGTCTGATGGAAGTGAACCTCAGTAAAGGGGAACATTGTTTATTAATTTACTGGGGAGATAATTTTTAATGCATGTTCACCGTTTTGTTTGTGATCAGAAATGTTAACTGATAACAAATCCTTGGATTGCATAAACTTTATGAAATGAGTTTTGTTACCTTCAGAGTACTTTAGAGGTCCAACTGAGGCTTTGAAAATGGCTGTAAAATTTCTTTATCACAACATGAATATTGAATATATTATGGATAATAAGCCTTTTCCAAATTTTATTCCTGAATAACACAAGTGATATTACTGAGAAAACTTATTGGAAATGAAGTCTTGTTGCATACTCAAATTGTAATGACTTTTTCCTAAGTGTATGGTAATTATGGGTACTAATAATCTGTTTTGGCTATCAAATATCTTTTATGACAAAATATTGCACAACTTCTAAATAGACGAGCCTTTGCCAAAGTGTCTTTTGTCTTTGATGTAAATACACAGTAACTGTAGCTTACAATGGATTTGTCACATGCTCAAATTTCATTTACTTTGTCACTCATTAGTGTAATATCAGAACGTTTTGGTGGCGTTTTTCCCCCCTGACTGCTCTTTTGTTTTATTTGCAAAGTATTTTAGTTTTAAAACTATGTTTTATGTTTTGCACAATAGTGTGATGAGTGCCCTAGCAACAGAGGTGTTTTGGTTCTATTTGTGGGTCATGAGAAATGCATGTACAGATTTTTGGGTATAGTTCATCTTTTGGTGTACAAGACTGTACTGTGCTGTTGTCGTCTTAAGTTTCAAAATTTTTTTGGTGTTGTGAAGAGTATTTTTAGTTGGAGTGAATGTGAATTATCAACATTTTATATAAAAGTTTGAGGAAACATGATGATTTTATACAAGTATTCATTTTTGTGTTGTATTTTTCAAATTTTTTTTGTTTAGTGGACTCCATGTTTGCTAGATTAGATGTCGCATGTGCCCAGTTACTTACGATGAGATAAGTAGGCCTCCTTACTTTTAAACTGAAGTTTCAGTAAAGGAATGGTGTGCAACAGGCTTTGATTACTTATAATCTTCATATCACAGATTGTTTTAGGTTAAATTTCAATACAGTACTAAGAATTTTGTTGTGAAATCTTATTTACTGAATTACATTTTACAATTCTTTGTTGATGCACATCACAACTACAATATTATTATTATTATTAAGACCCAATGAATGCTGTATCAGTCAGAAGTCCTCCCATGATCTTTTTGGCCTTTACTGGTTGACTTCCATCAATACTCTCAAATTACGATTTACCAGTTGCTCTCTCTCTCTCTCTCTCTCTCTCTCTCTCTCTCTCTCTCTCTCTCTCTCTCTCTCTCTCTCTCTCTCTCTCTCTCTCTCTCTCTCTTTTCCAGTGCACTCTAACTTTGAATTTTGTAGTTCAGTCTATTCAGAATCTCCTTCATTTTCTTGTAAGTAATTATCATGTTGAATTGAGAAACCCAGGTGTTGTAAAAGTATCAATTTTTTTTTTTTTTTTCTAAATATGGCTTGGATATTGTTTTCCTTAGTAAACTGGAAATTCCTTTATAGTTTATCTAGGCTTGTTGATACAGTTTTTCAGTGCTTTATGGAACAGTTTTTTACTGCTTGTTGCTGTTGTATCGTATTACTGCGTTTGGAAATCTAGCTTCGTAATGCCTCCCTTTTAACAGAAATGATTCTTCATTTCCATTAGCTTCACCATTAGTTCTCCTTTTTACATGCTAGACATTGAAAATTCCTGATTCTATGGAGAGTTTGCAAACCTGATCATCTGACTTGCTATCTGATCTAGTCAGATTATGTACACAATGTCCTCTTAGTTTGGAGGATAGTACTCATAATATCCCCATAATTATAAGGAGCTTATGGCCACTTGAGCAACAAAGGAAATTAGAAAAAGGCATGATTGTCAGTGGATTGTATGGTTTTTAACTATGTTCATAATAAATTTTATAATTTTTTCTGTAGGATTACAAACCACTATCTTTTATGTAGGGGTGTGTCTCAGCAGCAAGGTGGAATTGGTTGTTGAAACTTGGTGCCAAGGTAGTAAACTGACGGTAGCTGGGTAATGAGGCAGGTGTATTGGCTGGGCTATGCATACCCCTATTGCATTTGTTGCTGCAGGTATGATATCATTTGAGAAATTTTGGAAGATGTGGCCTTCCTACCTTCATTATGCTGGTGAGTCAATCTTTTGCTTTCTTTTGGCCCATTCAGCTTCAGCATCTTTTTTTGTTGCTGCTACAATGGAGCCTCTTGGTAGAGCTTCTGATAGCAGTCGCCCTACCTGTGGGAGATGCTCCCATGACATCAACCCTGACTTGTGTTCAGTCAACATCTGCATTCTTCACGTGACCAGTTCTTCTTCACTATTAGAGAAAGTTATATTGCTGTAAGTAATGAGATGAAAAAGTGTGGGTGCTCCTTCTCTTTCACATCATTGAGCTCTTCTTCCTTTTCTCCATCTGGTCCGTCTTCATCTCACAAGACCTCTCACAGAAAGAAGTAGCCCTAAAAAGCCTTCTCACAAGGGATCCTGGTAGACTTTAATTAGAGCCTTCCCTCTTTTAGGGGTAGCTGTAGTGTTCATTCACTTACTAGTGGGACATCTACCCTAGGTTGGGTTGACTGAGCATGCTCTGGATTCTGAGTTCCCATGACTTATTGGACATGGCTGCCACTGACTTATTCCTGTCCTTCTGTGAGGTAGAGTCAGTACCACCCATTTGTTCAGTGTGTGCAGTTTCCTGATCATACCTGTGCAGATGTTTCTGCCTTTTTTTTTATGATCACATTGCTTGCACTTTCGTCAGTTCTGGGTTTTCCTTGTTTTTCCTCTCTAATGGACTTGACTGATTTGGCTTTGGTCAGTCATAGGGTCTTTTGAAAGAGGAGTGTCTGCTGTTCAGATCCCAGTTGTGTTCACAGGTCATCCTGGCTTCCATGGCTTACTGATTGGTAACACTGGAACTTTAGACTGGCATAGCTAACTCTGGTTTCCATTAGAACTGTTCTCATTGATTGAGATCACCTTCAGGTGCATTCCTGAAGCAAGACTTTAATTCAAATTGGCAGGGTCACAGTTAGCTTGTGATTTTGGACCAGGTTAGAGGATACATTGTTGTTAAGCAGATTGATGAGCAAGCTCCTATCCCCACTGTTTGGCACCATTTTAAATCGGTAAGCTGCAGATTGGTGAATGACCTTTCACTGGAGAGACTCCAACAGGAAGCTTAGCTTTTTCATCAGTGGAGTCAGGAGCCATGGCCTCCTTCCAGGTGATGTTGCGGCTTAACCTTTGGTTATGCAAACTTGCTAACTTTGAATTAGTGGTGTCTTATCTGGGGATGAGAAGGCTAAGTTCAGGAGGTTTACACCAAGTTCAGGAGGTTGCTGGCATTAGGAGGAAAGGCTCTGACTCCTCTTACATCAGAGACTGGCCTATAGACAAACTTTCTCATGAGATGAGACAATGTCTTTAACCTTGGAACAGTTTGATTCATGTAACCTCTTAACTCTTACCAAAGGGTAATTTAGAGGCAGCAGTGGAGAAGAGATGTATTGATAGCCTGATCCTCCATGTTGTCTCCTTCAAATCCTCAGGGGGTGACAAAGGGAACCATGGCCAAACCTTCATGGGTCACCATGCCTCCTGTGCTCGTTGTCAGGAGGGGCTCCCCTTGTTTTGCAAAACTGATGCAAGGGGCACAACTTTTCCTATTTGAAGGGCAAGGAAGGGATGGACACAAAGGCAGGCATTTCCCTCTGAGCTGCCATGTCATTGATCAAAGTGTTTGAGATGGGGTAGAATCCTGGGTGGTTTGTGTCCTTTGGGATGGCTGCAGAATATTTTTGAAGGACTAATGTCATCCTCCCATCTCATGTTCCATTACGTTCCCAACTTATTCTCTTGGATGTCTGAAAGCTTTGGCCTTATCAGCTGAGGTGAAAGGGAATGCTGCAGAAGAATGCACTGAAAGTTTTAGACAGTAAACTCTGGGCATTTACAGTCATCTTTTCTTTGGGGGGGGGGGGGGGGGGGGGGGGGGGGGGTGGGGGGGGGGATGTGACTAGTTGCTGGAGACCAGTCATCAATGTTTCTCTGTTGAATCAGTTTTTCCTACAGACTTTGTTCAGTATGGAAACAGTATGATCCATGTTGGATTCCATCAGAGAGGGTAACTTCATGCTTTTTGTGTATCTACTGGATACTTACTTTTAGTGCCCATCCATTATTCCTTCAGGTAGTACTGCTGACTTTTTTTTTCTTTCTTTTTTTTACACAACTGGTCTTGACCAGTTTAAAGCTCAATACTTTGGATTGGTGACAGCCCCTTGGTATTGCAGTTGCTCCAGGACAGAATCTGTTGCCTCCCATTTTGCCACGATCTGGGGAATTTTGTAAAATAGGATGTCTGGGAGGTCTCGTTGGTTTAAACTTTAGGTCAGCCCATATCACAGACACCTTGGTCAAGACAAGCTCCTTGCAATCTCTGCTTTAAAGTAGGTCTTCAGAGTGAAGTCACTGCTCTGTCTGCTACAGCTGAGTTATTCATGATCGTGTGGAGCATTTAGCAGTCTTGCCTTCTTCAGGAAGTACAACCTTCAGAGTGGGACATTATTTTTGTTGTCCCTAGCCCAAGGTCTATTTTTTTATGGCAGAAAGTAATTTTATGTATACCGTATATTTTGGCGTATAAGTCGACCCTTTAGCCCCAAAAAATCATGCCAAAATTAGGGGGTCGACTTATCTAACGGTAACAAAAAGTGAATCTTTATTATTTTGGCATATCGGTACAGGAATCCAGGCTTTACAGTTGGCTAATAACAATGACAGCCTTGTTGAGGTAACTATGTATGTAAATACCAGTATTAAAAACATTTCACACTGTAATACGACAATAATAATACATTAGAACATCCATTACCTTAAATAAAATGAAAAAATCAAAGTAACTTGAAGAAACCCCAATCGCACAGCAAGTGTAAACATTGCGTAGCTATTTGTAGTACCGTAATTGAGAAGGATGCGTTCACTCTGACAGTTTTGTATTTACCAGGGTATTGTTCAAAAACATTTATGGTATGAAATCTTTATTTATCACATAAAATAAAATAAAAAAAATTTGTATTTAATGGTAAATATGTATTTAAAATCCTTCAGAATGACTTGAGTCATCGTCACTTGAATGAAACAATTCATCAAACAAATTATCATTCAAGGTTTCATCATAAGGATCCCAGTTTGAATCTGGTGAATACTGCAGGTTCGTCGTCACTTTCAAACAGGAGATCATCCTCTGTGCCATCCTTTGCATTAGATATTCCGCATTTTTTGAATGACTTTATTACACTTTTTTTACATTATCCCATGATTTGACAACAAATTCACACACTACATCCAAGGAAGGAGCACTCACTGTTCCGCCTTTTGTAAATTATTTTTCTCCATGCAACATCCAATTGTTCCATTCTTGTCTTACGTTATCTTTAAATGGCACATTTAAACCAACGTCTAGTGGTTGTAGCAAAGAGGTCAAACCACGTGGTATAACTCCCATTTCAGTATTAGTTTTTGCTAATCTGGCTTTAGTATTCTCTGTTATGTGACTACAAAACATATCCCAAATCAATAGACTTCTTTCCTTCTTTAATCCACCTGGGCGTCTGTTCCAAACGTTTTCTATCCACAATTTTACAACATTTTCATCCATCCAACCCTTTTTGTGAATATGAACAAATACCCCAGTGGGAAACTTTAATTTAGGCATCGTTTTCCTCTTGAAAATTACCATGGGCTTCAGTTTTGTTCCATCTGCCATGCATGATAAAACTACAGTGAATCTTGTCTTGTCATGGCCTGTACCTCAAACTTGCACTGTCTTTGTACCTTTTACATCTACAGTTCTGCTACCAATCATATCAAAATTTAAAGGAGTTTCATCCATATTACTTAAAGGAGTTTCATCCATATTACCGATACATAATAGAGGAAATTTATATTTTTTCCTCTTTTCAATAATATACGTGTATCTATGAAAATTGGTAACCTTATCTGTAAGGTCTTTTGGTAGCTTTTGAGCAATTTGTGTTTTTTGGTGGATCACAAGGTTATGTCTATTCATGAAACTACTACACCAACCAACTGTTGCTTTAAAATCCTTACTTTTGTCTTGGTTGGATTTTGCCCATTTTAATGCATAGATCTTATCGCATATCGTGTGACTATATATCCATCCTGCCTTAGTGCTACTATCCACTGTGAAACATGATCTTCTAACTCAGGCCAACGAACGGTTCCTCTTCTCATTGCACATTTATCTTTCGATATTTTTCTTAACTTATCTTCATTTTTTCTCCAGTCTCTAACTAATTTCTCTGCCAAATCATAAGTTCTTGCTGCAGCACAATTGTTTGTTTCTTTGGCAAGTTCAATTTCGTTCAGTTTAAAACTGGATTCAAATTTTCTTAGTTTTGTGTTTTCCCTCAAATGAGCCTGTTTATGCCTATGGTCAAGGAATATTCCAAAATAATAATAAAATACTGGCACGTCGATGTCTTAACAACCCAATCAAAACATTAACTTGAGTGGCAGTTTGTACATACATATATACGTAGGCTGTTATGTAGCGTTAGTTAGCGCTTTGTTTGTTTACATTACACTTGAGTAACGTATCTTTAGTTTCGTCATTTCTAATCATATTTGCCGGTATTCATCTTTTATATATTACACAGATTTGTTAACCCTCTTACGCCGACTGGACGTATTGTACGTCGACATTTTTTGTCTCCCGTGTGCCGACTGGACGTATTTTACGTCGACTTACAAAAGTTTTTTTTTAAATTCGCGGAAAAATACTTATAGGCCTACCAGCCTAAAACTTTTGAATCACGCACCTTGGGGGATGCTGGGAGTTCACGGATCAAGGTGTTGTTTTGTTTACAATCGTTACACAGGCGCGCAAGCACGAATTTCTTTCTTGCCGCACTAAAAAGTATCTGTGACACATCTCGGAAATTATTTCGTCACTTTGACATAATTTTTGTACCATTGTAAATTAGCCGTTACATGAAGTATTATATATGAAAATGTGCGCATTTTTATGTAGAATACAACAATAAAATACTCATGATTGTAGCTTTTGTCAGTTATGAGATATTTTCATATAAATAACGATAATTGCCAAAATTTCAACCTTCGGTCAACTTTGACTCTACCGAAATGGTTGAAAAACGCAATTGTAAGCTAAAACTCTTATATTTTAGTGATATTCAATCATTTACCTTAATTTTGCAACTAGTTGGAAGTCTCTAGCACAATATTTCGATTTGTGGTGAATTTATGAAAAAACTTTTTCCTTACGTCCGCGCGGTAACTCTTCCGAAAAAAATCATACATGCGATTGTGGTAATGTTTGCACCATTTTAAATTTAGCTGTTATATAAAGGTTTATATATGGAAATGTGTGCAATTTCATGCACAATACAACTAAAAACAACCCATGGTTGTAGCTTTTATCAGTTTTGAGATATTTTCATATAAATAACGATAATTGCCAAAATTTCAACCTTCGGTCAACTTTGACTCTACCGAAATGGTCGAAAAACGCAATTGTAAGCTAAAACGCTTATATTCTAGTAATATTCAAGCATTTACCTTCATTTTGCAACAAATCAGAAGTCTCTAGCACAATATTTCGATTTATGGTGAATTTATGAAAAAAATAAAATTTTTCTTTACGTCCGTGCGGAACTCTTCCGAAAAAATCATACGTGCAATTGTGGTAATGTTTGCACCATTTTAAATTAGCCGTTACATAAAGTTTTATATATGAAAATGTGCGCAATTTCATGTGGAATACAACAAAAAATAATTGAAGGTTGTAGCTTTTCTCATTTTTGAAATATTTGCATATAAATCACGATAAATAGAAAAAAAAACCACGTTCGGTCAACTTTGACTCTACCGAAATGGTCAAAAAACGCAATTGTAAGCTAAAACTATTACAGTCTAGTAATATTCAGTCATTTATCTTCATCTTGAAACAAATTTGAAGTCTCTAGCAAAATATTTAGATTTATGGTGAATTTAAAAAAAAATCTTTCCTTCCCTCCGCGCGCGGATTCTCCGCCACAAAACTCCGAAATGCATACGTCCCATTCTCAGAATATTTGCTCCGTTTCATATTAGGCATTTCATAGAGTTTTATATATGAAAATGTGCGCAATTTCATGTAGAATAAAACAAAAAATATTTGAAGGTTGTAGCTTTTCTTATTTCCGAAATAATTGCATATAAAAAATATATATATAAAAAAATTCGACATTCGGTCAAATTTAACTCGTCAGATATGGTCGAAAACTGCAATTGTAAGCTAATACTCTTACAGTATAGTAATATTCAATCATTTGTCTTCATTTTGAAAGAAATTGGAAAGTTCTCTAGGACAATATTTATTTATGGTGAATTTTTTGAAAAAAAAAAAAAAAAAAAAAAAAATATTTGTTTACGTCCGCGCGTTACGAATTCATGCATTATTTTGTGATAATATTTTCACTGTGTTGCTTTTATCGTTTTACAATGTGTTATATACCAAAATGATTGCAATTTAGTGTACATTACAACGAAAAAAAGTAACTTGTTACCATTAACCGTATTGCACACAGCGCGATTTGAATACAATTATATATGAAATTTCGTTTTTGCGCTATCATATATCGCATTATTTATATATGATAATGATAATTTTTTTCATTTCTGATGGTTGCATACTAAACTTCAGCCAATGACAAAAAAAAGGAGCCAAAAATGAACTAATTGAAAACTAAGCGCGCTGTGATTTTTTGAAAAAAATATTTTTTCCGCTTCCGCGCTCACTCTGAAACACCTCCGGCACACGGGAGACAATTTTTTTTTGCCGCTTCGGCGTAAGAGGGTTAATATACAGAGTATATTACCTGTATTTCATATGGTAAGTAGAGCAACATATGTACCGTAATAACATTCAGGTTATTTTATGTGATACGTTTTACCCTGCTGCTTGTTTTGAGCATACGGTTGGCCTCACATTTTATAGGTCGACTAATATACCCGATATTAATTAAAATCATGAAATTTACTCAGAATTGGGGGGTCGACTTATCTTACGGTCGACTTATACGCCGAAATATACGGTATTTTGAAGGATATACAACCACCGTCTAACCTATCTGTGTGGACTATTAACACTGAAATTTTATGTAAAACCTGTTGCCACTTTAGAAATATATTTAGAGCTGTTGGCATAAAAAAGATTCAAGTATCAGGATTCAGAAGCTCATAAACATGTAGGTCAAATGTTTTTCAGTGTTGTTAATGGTTGGCTTTGTTGTGTATTGATTCAGTCTTATGAAGGTAGAAATTACTTTATTTCCATGGCATTGAAGCAGCTTTTACCTTAAAATACACTCAAATTGTGACTGACAAAATTTTAAAAATAAGTAAAAAATGTACATAAGAACAAGATGGTAACACTAACAAATTGGTTGTTTGTTTGTTATGTGTGTGTGTGTGTGTGTGTGCGCGCACGCTTGCATTAAGTGTCTCACTGCATGAAGCACCATTGCGTTGTCTGCTTATTGATTATTGTGTTTGTTTTTCGTTCACATTTTTACAAGTACTTCGTTTTATGTTTTTTCAAGTTTATCGACTTCAACATAAAATTAGCTTTTATAAAGTTAACCCTTTGCAATCCTCCTCTGAGCCAACCAAGGTAGCTCCTCCGGTCCAGAAGTATTTTTAAAAATAAGTGTGATTTTTCTTGATGTCACCTTTTTCATATGAAACATATATGGTTGAAAAGCTGATAAAGTGCACTCACCTTTACACACACTGATTATGATCAGAGAATTTTTGTTTCAGTGAACTCTGTAAGGGACAACAGCGACACAAATTTATTGGAAGAAAATTTTTTTTTTTTTTTTACCACTGAGATTCATCAAAATTCTTCCTCTATTATTTTTAATGATCTTTTCTTATAAATGAAACATTTATGAATGTTATGGTCAAATATAATTAAAAATCTTTGATAAGTAACTTAAGAAAAAGCAATTTTCATTGTATAATTTTAACTCACCATACAAGTTAACAGATTTAAATGAGTTTACATCGGTAATGTTACTTGTATCATTTCAGTCTTGATTAAATTTTGTATTCATTTATATTAACATCAGTCTTGTATCAAAATGTATTGCTCTTCCTCAGCCTGTTTTCTGCTCAGTAAATGACATTGAATTCCATCTGCGCAAAACATCGATACTTTATTACATTATTATATACACATCAAATATACTATACAGTTTTATCATGAAAAACATCACGGAGCATAGTAAATGTATTTGTTGTCTTTAGTTTTTCTTCTCAGAGCGCAAATTCTTACAGATTTACTTTTATCAACATCTTTGCATAGAAATATCCATAATACGCTAAGATTTATCCCTATTTATTTGGTCTTTTTGGCGTATGCTTCCAAATTCCAGCAAACAAAGCAGTGTTGCTGCTCATCTATATGGTGCAATTGTTGGGCTTTCATAAGTTATACTAAAGCGGTTCAAAAGTACTTATTGAATAATGATATAGATTTACTTTTGTATATTGGAAGTATATTTCATATAAAAAAACCTTAAAAGATTACAAGAAAACAAAACTAATTGTATTTCATAGAAAAGTGGCAATGAAGGTGCATGCGTGAGAAGATTACCTGGGGAAGGGAAATCGAGAGGTCCAGAACGACCTTGACCTATGTGTCCAAATGGAAAATAGGCAGCTGCAGAATCTTGACCGCCACTTCACTTTTTCCTCCATTTTCATGGTGTGTTTTCTTTTGGTTCTTCTGTTACCAAACTGTGCAATTGTCATTTTCTAAAACAGTTTTCCAATGATAATTTGATATCAAGCCAATGATTTATAAGCAATACATAATCATGCATCCTTTCTTTTACGCACACTATGATATATATATATATATATATAGATATATATATAAATATATATCTATATATATATATTATATTATATATATACATATATACATAATGTGTAAAAGAACATTTCATGAACTCTGATCTGAAAATTGGGATTGCCATGTTTTTTGTCATTTTCTTATGTGTTATCTCATAGGGCTGTATCTTAATCTAAAAAGCACAGACATTTCAACACATAATATCTGGGTGACAAATACACTTTAATTATACCATTATATATTTATATTGTGAGGATTAACCATATAACAACTTCACCTTCTCTGTTATATAGATTGATTTTCTACTTTGCATAACTGTTTGTGTCATCAGCAATAAAGAGAAACAATTCAAAGAGAGAATTTCACTTACAACATAAGCACCGTTATGTCCAGTATTTTCTCTTCTAACCGTAAATCTCGATCACAAAGCCTTTTTTCATGGTCCTCGGAATAAGACGAGTCACAGTCCCTTTTGTTGTCATCTGAATCGACAGTAACCTCGCTATCTGGATTTTCAAACATTTCTTCAGCTTCATGCTCAATGAGCAACTCTTTCTCATGGAAGTGTATCTGGATATTACATACAATGTATCATCGTCTGTATGGAAGCGCTTTGGTGCAGCATAACAATAAGAAAACAAAGTGTAAGGAAACGAGGGCATGCTTTACTTGCCTCAAGATTAGAAAGGGTTAACATACAAGCCAACTAAAAAATTTGACCAAATTATGATGTAAGATGTATAAGTTCTAAATTTCCCAGCCATATTGCATTAGAAATTTCTTTGTCTAGTGTCTAAATGCATAAAAATAGACAGAGATACAGCTGGCGCAGTATTTTAGAATTTTGATAGTATTGAATGTTCGGGTAATTTTTAATAACTCAAAAGAAAAACTGAGCATCACAATTAATGTTAGCTCACTGCACAGGTACACTGTTGAAACATGACGTTCTCCCAAAAAACAAAAATATAAATACTAATCAAGATCAAAGTCTTCACAGTACAAATATTGCCAAAAGAAATGTCAATTTTAAAAACCTAAAAATATTTTGCATGCTTTCCAGGTAATAAAAAGTGAAGTGCGAATTTCTGAAGAAGCTGTCATAAAAAGCAGCATATTACAAAATTTCTACTTGGATTATAGTAATCTTTCTCTTGAAAATTTACTGGTAAACCCTTTCAAAAATAGCAATTTTACAATTCTCAGCTGATCTTTTTTCCATAAAGGGGGTGTTTGGGAAGATTTGAAATATTGGCAACGTTGATATATTGCACATGCAACTTACTACTATGTCTGTTAACTTGTTTACTGTATGCTGCCAATGCAAGAATGAATCTTGGTCGCTGGTAGCAAAAATAACATTCCTCTGGAGTTAAGCTGTGCTGATTATAAGTAACATTTATCAACTAGGGTGCATGATAAATTTTGAAGACCTGTTGAAAAAAAAATCTAATGCACCTGGAAATATGGTAATCCCTCCTCTGGTACCAGCAAAGGAGACCAACAACGCAAAGAAGGTGGCTTGGAAGGATCCTCATCCTTCCCTAATAACACTGGAGAGACATCTCTGGGAAGACTTCTCTAGGAAGCTGGACATCATACCTCCCATTGGATGGAGTGGGGCCCCTAACTATTGAAGATCCTGAAATAGAGGGCTCCGGAACATGGTCAAGTGAAGAAACCCGTATATGGTCTGGAGCCAAACTGTACTCGCTCATGCGATGAACCACATACACGTTTGCAGTATGAATCATGTACATGGACATGTGACGATTCCAGTGCACAGCCTTGCAATGCCACTCATGCAGTCTCAAGACAGGGAACGACCCCAAAGCGAACATCCTTGAGGAGCAGAGGGAGATGGAGGAGGAGAGTGCTTACTTAATGTATGACGTGTCATTCTAGAAGGAGACGAGGAAGAACCACTCCTTCTATGACACTTCTTGCTAGAGAGAGTAGGATACCACCCTTGAAAAACAGTCCACCCTCTTGATCATAGCTTGAAACATCTCCGATGGCTCGGTGAGAGGTTTTGACGACATCATAGGCGAATATGGAGATGATATCACAACACCAGAGGCAGACACACCACCGCAGCTGAGGAATACAGTGAATTAATAAAAAAACTAAATTGTATTGAAATGGTCTCATAAAAACTTGGACGGATTTTATCATGGCTTTGAAAAGGCCCCACAAGTGTTATAGTGGTGTAGGCAATGCTATATTCTTTAGTTATTGGTAGTTATTGTTTTGTTAGCAAGTTGCTTTAACAATTTATCATGGGTTTTTATTTTAACTCCTTTGGAATAATGGGAAAACAGAAGGATATTTAAAGATTGTGATTTTATATTTTCCTGTTTTAGAAGCCTTCAAGATATAGTTGATAGTATATTTGTTTTTAAATCAAGATTGAGACTTGGTCTTCTTTTCTTATTATTATTATTATTATTACTATTATTATTATTATTAAACAAGGTACATTGCCAAGATCAACAGAAATACCAGTTTCAGCTATTACCTTTGGTTCCAAGGAGCTATCATATGCAAATACTGTTTGTCAACTTCAACTTTGTCAAAAAAAATTATAATCCTCAAAGTTTATTGGGTGATAATGCTTAATTTATTTCTGCAGCATGAATATCTAACCACCATGTGCATCGAGTGTCATGTTACAACACGACCTTCTTTGTTGCCTGACCCATTGTATGATCCCATCTCGGCTGTTATTTTCACCATCATTCAAGATGTACCAGATGATCACCCCTCTCCTCAGAAACTCAAAGGTATTTGTAAGAAACGCTTGTTTTAATGGAATGTGGGAATGCATTCATGTATACAGATAGTCCCCCCTATTTATGACGGGGTTCCGTTTTTGAGATGCGTCGTAAGCCGAAAATCGTTGTAAGACAAAAATTTGTCGAAAATCATCAAAAATCCTAAGAAAACCTTACTTAGAATGCTTTGGGTGTCTATTGAAAACTATGTTAACTGCATTTTTATTGTGCTTTTCATAAAAAAACCTTTAGGTGTTGTTTAATGTATATACTCTTGTAAGGTTTGATATTTAAAGATAAATTTTACGGCGTAAAATTTTGGGACTGAACATTACATGTGGTATAGGTTAGTTTTAGAAATGTGCAAGAGTTTGGCACTAGGCTAAGCATAAGCTTTGGATTTCCTGACAACAGACAATAAATACAAATACTGTTTTACTTATTTGAGAAACTTTTATTATTGTTATGTTGTTTCTATATTGAAAAAGTGCAAACTTTAGAGACTAGGCTAAGCCTTCCACATTCTTTGGATTTCATGACAACGAAGTCAGCAAAGCAGCATTGGTTTCCACACAAGTCGACAAACTTCTATTTTTGTATAATAACCACGACACTAACTATATATGTTGTTTAACTTATCTGAGAATCTTTTTTTATTTTTATGTTGTTTTTAATTTACGGCTGTTCTAGGCTATAATAAGTGCAGCGTACCTTCATTTCCTGAGTGTAAACAAAGCATCTACTGGCTGCCACCATTTGTATTTCTTCAGCTGATAACTTCTTCATTATTGATTCTCAAAGAATCGTAGTATTTTTTTTTTATTCTATTGGTAAAAGGATGCTGTAAATTGAAAAACTTACTCATACAATACATTTAATTGAAAAAAATAAATTTGTGAATTAAATATCATAAAATATAAAATTAATCAAAGACTGCTATCATCGAGGCCAGCAAATATATTTTAGAATTCTTCTGTTTTAATATCATTACGTATATGTTTCATTATAGCTGTCGGTAACTCGGTATCTCCATTAGGTAAAGATAGAATAAAGAATAGAAATGAATGGTTATTATACTGTTTGGTAGTTTCAGTAGTAGAAGAGAGATAATGAAAATTTATGATTACTATACTGTGTTCTAGGTAAAAGTGGTTGCTTGGTGATCGTTCACTACTCGTAGTGTTGAACGTAAATAAAAGGTTGGAAGCTTTTTTTTTTTTTTATATATATATATATATATTATAGTTAATGGTTAATTAATAATTGTTTGAAATGAGTACATACTGATTAGTTATACATTTTATTGGCATATTCTAAGCTTTTAGCTTCTTTAGGTTTAGATGTCAGAATCATAGACTAGGCTACAGTAGCAACTGCTAACATAGGCTAGGCTTATTGCTAGAATCAAAACACAACATTATAAGGGACTTATGTACAGTATTTTGCCTTTTTGGAGTCATATTTCTTCCATCGGATCGGCGTCATAACCCTAGAACATGTGTTGTAAGCCTGGAAATAATTTCTGATGAATATAATTGAAAGGCGTCGCAAACTCGGAACGTCGTAAGCCACGGACTGCCTGTACTTCTAATTGCATGAGCTCTTTTTAACTGAACTGAGATTTTTTAGAGGTTCACTAAATTGTGTGTAAATCACCCATGGCCCAATTTTAGGCATAACAATGTTTTCCTTTTATAATTAGGTGTAATTGTATATTTTATGGTAACTAGTTTTGGTGTAATTTTGCCGCTAATTCCTCAAACTTATGTATGCTCAGAAATGAAAAATGACAAAACGAAAAATTCAAGTTGAAACTTTAAAGTCAGCCTGGAGTTTTTGGACATCACCTTAATCCTAGAGGGTTATTGTGCCTTGTTGATAGTCTTTTTGTCCATGCAAGCAAGAAGCATTTCGTTATGCTTTGTTACACTGTAATGAAATGTGAAAGTATTGAGTACGCGAATCCGGAGAGCACGAATACAGGGGGGTCCACTGTAGTAGGAATGTGGAATAGTGAATCCTAAAGCAAGTTAATTTTTGCAGGTTAGAAAAAAAAACTATTGGTTTGTTTAGTTCGTCACGTTTACAAGCAGGTTAGAAAAAAAAACTATTGTTTTGTTTAGTTCTTCACGCTTACAAGAGTTCCACATTAAGGTGATATCTTTTCTTCAAACTGGTCACATACATCTTCATCCATGGGTAAATCTTTTAATGTAAATCACCACTTACAATCAAACATATCATTAGTAAATGTCCAACTTTCAACCACCAATGTGTATCAAATAGTATTAGAAGCAAATATTAAAAAATTTTCTCTGAATTGTCAAAGTTTTCAGGTTATCCAGTTACAGTTGTAAATGTTAAGGAGTTGCAACATACTATTACATAAGAATAATACATTTTATCAGGAACAAAGCCTATGGCCTGCCATGTGAGAGTGAAGAATTAATTAGTGATCTGATTCTACTGTTTTGTACATGCAACTTACCCAGCAGATATATACTTAGCTATAGACTCCGTCGTCCCGACAGAATTCAAAACTCGCGGCACACGCTACAGGTAGGTCAGGTGATCTACCATTCCCGCCGCTGGGTGGCGGGATCCGGAACCATTCCCGTTTTCTGACAGATTTTCTCTGTCGCCAGTACCGACAACAACTGTTGTTGGTTCCTCCTGCTTGGAATACTGCTCGTTTGCCGAGAATTTGTTGGATTGACTATTGGTGAAGTACTCTTTTTTTTCTCTGGCTTGGCATACGCTTTTCGTGGACAGTTTATGGAATTTGGTTAGGTTTTTTCTCTCGCGATGACTGACGCTAAAGTAACACCTTTGTTTAGAGTGTGTGGAAGGGATGATTGTAGGGTTAGACTGCTGAAAGCAGAGGTAGATCCTCATACGGTATGTGTGAAATGCAGAGGTTCTGAATGTTCTTTTGACAATACTTGTGCAGAATGTGAGGGACTAACAGAACAAGAATGGAAGAATTTATCTTCTTATATCAGAAAACGAGAAAAGGATAGAGCTAGGAAGGCTTCCGCAAGGAGCTCAAGTAGGTCTTGCTCATTTGAACCTGAGATAGAAACTAACAAAGTAGATTCTAACCTTTCTCCTGTAACCTCAGCCCCTTCTCCCTGTGTTGAATCCAAGGATTCGTTTTCATAGATGGAGATTATGAAATCCTCTATCAGGGAGCTACAGGAGCAACTGAAGGCTATGGAAGCCAAAGGTAAGAGTGTAAGTGACTTGTGCAGTGATCCCAGTGCAGTGGAGGGGGTGTCTGATCGGCTCCGCATTGCTCCTAGGCCTAGACCTCTTTCAAACTCCCAGGACCAGGGGAGGAGGAATGTCAACAGCCGCAGGGAGGATGTGGAGCATCCCCAACGATCGGGCGTCCCTTCGGTAGATCCTGAAGAAGCGACCCAGGCTGCCTTGGATAGTCGTAGAAAAGGCATCCTGAGAGAGTGCTTTTCAGCTTCAGACTCCTCATCGTCTAAGCGTGGCTGGAGTTCGGCTTCTATGTCACGTCCCTTGAAGAGATCGTGGATTTCGCCTAAAGGAGACGCTTTCGACTTGAGCCCTGAGCGCTTCCCTGAGGATTTTCCTTCAAGCAGCAAGAAGGCTAGACGACCTTCTCCTGCTCCTCAAGATCCGACCAAGCTCTTCCTTCTTAACCTTCAAGAGCAATTGTCCTCCCTGGTAGGCGCCCTCTCTAAGGATTCTACGCGCAGGAAAGACGCCTCTCTACCAGTGAAGAGATCGAAGCTTTACGCTAGTAGCAAGCGCTCATCTCCTTTCAAAGGAGACCTCTCTGACTCTTCCAGGCGCTCTTCTCCTTTCAGGAGATCCCCTTCTAGTAGACGCGCTTCTCCCGAGAGGCGCTCTTGTTCGCCCTATAAGCGCTCCTCTCCTCTGTACAGGAGTGCTCCGTGCAGCAGACAGCACGAACCCCTCAGGAGCTCTTCTGTTCGTTGTAAAGTTCCCAGCAGTAGCCGCTCTCAGAGGAGGCGCACGGCTACAGATTCGCGGAGAGGTCAGGAGTCGGACTCTTCTGTTGAATACCAAGAACTCGATAGGCGCCAGGATCATGGCAGGCGTCAAGAGCCTATCAACAGCCAGGATCTAGTTAGGTGCCAAGAGCCTAGTAGGCGCCTAGAGCCTAGTAGGCGCTAGGAGCCTCTCAGGCGCCAGGAGCCTAGCAAGTGCCAGGATTTCGTCAGGCGCCAGGAGCCCATCAGGCGCCAGGAGCCTAGCAGGAGCCAGGTCCTTAACAGGACCCCTTCGCACGTAAGGAGCTCTCCAGGGATTAGGAGCCCTTCTCCTCGCAATACACAAGATCCTGACAAGATCTCTTCTCCATTCAAGAGCCCCCTCGCAGCTTGCAGCAGCAAGCATAGGTCTCATGGAAGGCGCTCTCCTTCAGGTGACAGAAGTCCCGCTCCTTCTGAAATCCGCTCCCCTTCGAAGTGCTCTTCTACAGCTGGAGGGTTAGAGGAGGTCTCGGAGGAGGAATTTCCAGTCGATGTAGTAGTTTCCGACTATAAAAGGCTGTCTTCGCTCTTACTTAAAGAGTTTGGGGATACGCTTCAGCCAGCTGATCCTCCCTCGCCAGGATCTTTGCTTTCGAGCACGAAGTCTCCAAAAGCCTCCTCATTCGTGAAGATGCGTCCGACCCTTAGTATGAAGAAGGCCTTCAAAGGATTTGGAGAATGGCTTCAGTCAAAAAGAGAAGCGGGCAAGACAGTGTTTTCATGCCCTCCTTCCAGGCTGACGGGGAAACCTGGAAGATGGTATGATACCAAGGAACCCATGGGCTTAGGACTTCCCTCGTCGGCAGATGCAGACTATGCCTTGCTTGTGGACTCTTCCAGGAGGAGCTCCCTCCTTTCAGCAAAGGCTACTTGGGGGATGTGGGAACTCGACCATCTCCTCAAGGGCCTCTTCAGGACACTTGAGGTGTTCAATTTCATGGACTGGTCTCTGGGAGCCCTGGCTAAGAGAGCTCAAGATCCGGATTTCGTTAGCATGGAGGAGCTGTCTAGTGTATTGGCCTGTTTTGATAGAGCTGTGATGGATGGTTCGGTGGAGGTTGCTTCCCTCTTTGGCTCTGGAATCTTGAAGAAGAGGTCCGTATACAGCTCCTTCCTGACTAAGTCAGTCTCTCCTCTTCAGAGGTTGGCCTTATTGTATTCCCCTCTTTCTAGCCACCTCTTTCCACAGGACACGGTTAAAGATATAGCCAAATCTTTAGCTGGGAAGGCTACGCAGGACCTCCTTACCCAATCAGCGAAGAGATTCAGACCCGCTGTTCTCGTGGCAAAGAAAGAGAAAGCATCCCTTCAGCAGCCCTTTCAGGAAGTCTCTTCTTCGAGAGCCCCTCTCAGAGGTAGGAGACCAGACCAGAGAGGAAGACCTTCCAGGAGACCTTTCGGGAAGGCAAAATAAGAGAGAAGTCCTCCAGACATCAGTAGGCGCCAGACTTTCGAACTTTGCCAGAGTCTGGGCGCAGAGAGGTGCGGACAGCTGGACCCTCTCAATCCTCGAGAGAGGATACTTGATCCCCTCCAGGGAAAATCCTCCCTTAACGAAAACTCCAAGGGAGTTGACGGCAAGGTACAAAGATCCTGTCAGGAGTCAGGCTCTCCTGCAAGCAGTAGACCTTATGCTGCAGAAGCAGGCCATAGAACCGGTACAAGAGCTCCATTCCCCAGGTTTCTACAATCGGCTGTTCCTAGTACCGAAAGCCTCGGGAGGGTGGAGGCCGGTTTTAGACGTAAGTGCGCTGAACTTCTTTGTAATAAAGAAGAAGTTTTCGATGGAGACTTCTTCCTCTGTGCTTTCTGCTCTTCGTCCAGGGGACTGGATGGTATCCCTGGACCTTCAAGATGCATATTTCCATGTGCCAATTCATCCGGCATCAAGGAAATATCTGAGATTCGTGTCACAGGGAAGAGTCTTCCAGTTTCGAGTGCTGTGCTTCGGGCTATTGACGGCCCCTCAAGTCTTTACGGGCATCCTAAGGAATGTGGCGCATTGGCTACATTTAGAAGGGATCAGGATCTCAATGTACTTGGACGACTGGCTCATAAGAGCAAAATCAAAGGTTCAGTGTCTGGAGGACCTTTCTTTAACGCTAAAATTGACTCAGTCTCTGGGACTCCTAGTCAACGTCGAGAAGTCTCACCTTGATCCCCAGCAAAGCATCGTCTATCTGGGGATTCAGATGGATTCTCGGGGTTTTCTAGCGTCTCCATCTCTAGAGAGAATAGAACGCTGCCTAGCGAAGGTTTCAGCTTTTCTAAAGAAAGAACAGTGCTCCGAGAGGGAATGAATGAGTTTGCTGGGAACCCTCTCCTCGTTGGAGCAGTTCGTTTCTTTAGGAAGGCTGCACCTAAGACCCCTTCAGTATTATCTGAAGGAGAAATGGGACCAGAGTTCCCAGGATCTAGAAGACTCCTTTCTTCTGACGGACAAGATCAAGGAGGATCTCCGATGGTGGCTGGACCCAAAGAAGCTCAGCAAAGGAGTATCTCTGCACGTACAGAGCCCTCTCCGAGCGTTGTTTGCAGACGCGTCTGATTCAGGATGGGGAGCAACGTTGGGCTTGGAAGAAGTGTCAGGCACCTGGGAAGGAGCACAGGTGGCCTGGCACATAAACAAGGAGGAGTTAAAGGCCATTCATTTAGCACTCATTCACTTCCAAAGGCAGATCTCAGGATCTGTCATTCAGGTCAACTCGGACAACACGACAGCCCTCGCCTATATCAGGAAACAAGGGGGAACCCATTCATTCTCCCTTTACGAGACAGCGAAGGAGTTGCTGCTGTGGGCTCAGAAGAAAGATATCTCTCTTCTCGATATCTCTGTTCTCACCAGGTTTATACAGGGGGAAAGAAACGTTCGGGCGAATCTGCTAAGCAGAAAGAACCAAGTCCTCCCCACGGAGTGGACCCTCTATCCGCAAGTTTGCGAACAGTTATGGGGAAGACCAAACATAGACTTGTTCGCAACCAATTGGAACAAGAGACTGGAGAATTATTGCTCCCCGATTGCAGATCCAAGAGCAATAGCCATAGATGGCCTCCTGATGGATTGGAGGGGCGTAGACGGGTACGCTTTTCCCCCCTTCAAACTAGTAGGGGAAGTGATAAGGAAGTTTGCTTCCTCAGAAAGAGCGAAGCTGACTTTAATCGCTCCCTTTTGGCCAGCCCTAGACTGGGTTACAGAGGTGCTGGAGTGGATGGTGGATATTCCCAGATCGCTCCCACCAAGGAGCGATCTTCTCAAACAACCCCACTTCGACAGGTATCACAAAAACCTCCCCGCTCTAATTCTAACTGCCTTCAGACTGTTGAAGGACTCGTTAGAGCGAGGGGGTTTTCTCGCGAGGCTTCGAAAGCCATTGCAAGAGCCAGGAGACCTTCCACTTTACGAGTGTACCAGTCGAAGTGGGAGGTGTTTAGAAGATGGAGCAAGTCTCAGAAGGTATCCTCTTCCAGTACCTCTGTAACTGACATTGCGCATTTTCTTCTTTATCTAAGAAGAAAATGTAATTTAGCTGTTTCAACGATAAATTGTACAGAACCATGCTAGCCTCTGTTTTCAGGCATAGGGGGCTAGATGTGTCAAAGAACAAGGATCTGCATAACCTTATTAGGTCTTTCGAGGCCTCAAAAAGCCAGACCAGGAAGAACCCTAGTTGGAACTTGGATGTGGTCCTTCAATATCTTATGTCAGACAAGTTCGTACCTTCTAATAAGGCTTCCTTTAGAGACTTGACGAGGAAGTCTCTGTTCCTTTTCGCCCTAGCGACAGCAAAAAGGGTAAGTGAACTTCAAGCGTTAGAAGGCAGAGTGGGATTTAAGAAAAGCGCTGCGATTTGCTCTTTTAAGCCTCTCTTCTTAGCAAAGAATGAGAATCCTTCAAAGCCATGGCCAAGATGCTTCGAAGTAAAAGGGCTTTCTTCTATTACGGGGGAAGAGCCGGAGAGGACTTTATGTCCGGTAAGAGCCCTCAAGTTTTATTTACAAAAGAAATCTCAGTTAGGAGCTACAGAAGAAAGTCTATGGTGCTCGGTCAAGGATCCGACAAGACCTATTTCGAAAAACGCTCTAATGTTTTTCATAAAGGAGGCTCATCTAGCTTGTAATGATGATCAATTTAAGCTCCTCAGAGTGAAGGCGCATGAAGTGAGGGCCATAGCAACCTCAATGGCGTTTCACAAGACATGGTCTCTTCAAGCTCTTATAGAGTCCACGTACTGGAGGTGTAACTCGGTATTCGCTTCTCATTACCTAAGAGACGTGAGAGTTACATATGAGAAGTGCTTCTCACTCGGGGCGTATGTTTCCGCGGATTCAGTGCTGGGAGGAGGAGCTGAGGTTAATCCTAATTAGTTTAATTAATTATTCTTTTTTAACATTGTGGTGTTTGTTTTTATGGTCGATTGGAAGAGGGTATAAGTAGTAACCCCTTTCAATTCCTAGATCTAACATGGTTAGGAGGGTCAGGTGGTCGGGATTAACTTTTGTTCTCCTCATTGTGTTATTTTATAAAACCTAAAGCTCTGTCATGTAAGAGGGCTAGCCCCCATTGATATGATACAGGTCAGGCTCTGTCATATAAGCGTGTAAGCCCCCATTGACACGATCCATGTAGGCTCCGTCGCGTAAGCGGGCTAGCCCCCTTTGACATGATCCAGAAGGGCTATTCAGTTATAGGTCGCTACCTCGCTGAAGCTCTTGAGGCATGCAGGCTCATTAAGAGTAATCATGAAGTCTTCTGCCCAAACCAGGTGAGAACCAAGGATTTATATCCTACAACAATTGTTTTCCTTTTGATATTTTTTTTTTTTTATTATTTGTGTATCTAGCTGTCTCTTACCCTCCACCAAAGGTGCCAGTCAGCTAAGTATATATCTGCTGGGTAAGTTGCATGTACAAAAATGATATTGTTAAGATACAATAAAGTTTTGTACATACCTACCTGGCAGATATATACGATTAATGGCCCACCCAGCCTCCCCTCAGGAGACAGGTGGAAGAGAAAATCTGTCAGAAAACGGGAATGGTTCTGGATCCCGCCACCCAGCGGCGGGAATGGTAGATCACCTGACCTACCTGTAGCGTGTGCCGCGAGTTTTGAATTCTGTCGGGACGACGGAGTCTATAGCTAAGTATATATCTGCCAGGTAAGTATGTACAAAACTTTATTGTATCTTAACATTATCATTTTATTAACAAGGATGGTAAGTGTGAAGTACAATACACTTTCATGTGAATGAAGCCTTTTAAGGATTATTTACAGAAAAATTTTGTTCCAACTCCAACACAGACATGTAGGCAGGCTCTCGTTGCTAATGTAAAAGTGCCCTGGTAAATTTCTGTAAAGCTTCAGTTTCTTCTCAAAGTTAGCAAGTTATTCAGATGTTTGTTTGCCTGCATTTATTTACCTGCAACAAAAGCAATGGAACAGACTTATTGGTGGAGCTTTCAAAGCATTGCTAATATGTTTGGTATTGCTGTACAGCATTTGTATCATGTTATCCTTGGGAAATTTGCTCCAAGCCTTCTGCAAATGTACATGAAATCTTGTAAAATAGCAATCCCAAAATGAGAAAGCCCAGTCTTGTAATATGCAATTCCAAAAATCCTAAAATGCAAAATCCTTAGTATGCAACCTATGTTCTGGATTATGCAACATGTCATAATATGCAAATCATGTTTCATATTATGTGAGCTTCCCTTAGAAAATGGGAAAAAAAATGAAAATTCAAATATGGTAGCCTCCTAAAAATTTTACAGGAGCAGCAATTCAGTGTAAAGGTTAAGAAATTCCACACAAGGTACCCTCTTGCATTTATAATGAAAAAAACAATAGTAAAAACTAGCCATAATACTAGATCTTTGTCCGTTTTAATAATAAGGGAATGGCAATAATAAAATACGTAGTAATTTGTGAACAGAGGCAGCAAGTTGAACCCATCTGAGATCTAAAGTATAGTATTTCAGGCATTTTTTTAGAACGTGATAAATCTGTTTGTATTTTATTTACTTTATTCTATGTGTATGAAAAGTTGACAGGTAAGGCTAAGGTATGATTAGAAATCTCAAAGCTTTTGTTATCTTTGCTAGGCTAGATACAGTTGGAGAAGCATTGTACATGAATATTTCAACATGAAACTATATAATAGGCTGTTGATATGCATAAAACAATAAAAGTAACTATGGCAAAGCAAACCGTTTTGTGCATAAATTCACTCTTAGTATATTCATGAAAGAAATATCTATTAAACAATAAAATATTCATATGCTTAAAATAAGGAAAATCAGCAGTTCTGCTCTTTTATTTTTATCTTTTCTCCATTATGATATATATTCAGTCATGGTGAATTTCATGAGTATGTCACCTTATCAACCTTTTTCTGGTTAAAATACTGAAGCAAAAGCCTAAACAACAATGTTAGTGTGAATAAACCCCCCCCCCCCACCACCACCACCACCACCACCCACCACCACCACCACCACCACCACCACTTTCCTGTAGTGCTAGTCAGTATAAAAACTGTACTGAGCAAGTTCCCTTTCCAGAGCAATGGTTATTTGATTATAGTAGTTTTGTTGCCATTCAGTGCTCAGCATTTTCACTACAGTTAGTGTGTGCCTTTTGAAATTTTCTGTTTAAGGATATATCTTTTTTACCTAGAAAATTTGTTTGAAGGCATAAGTGCAGCAGAAAAGTAACTGAAAAATCTGAAAAAGGCTATGAATGAGGTGGGATACTGTGAAGAGATTAACTCACGTTGGTGTGACAGGTAATGCAAAAGTAGGATAATAGTTAAGTTGGTGACTGCTTTTCCAGTGAAATAGGGAATTAAAACATATTTACATTTATGAATATGGTAATTATTTACAGGAGACTTGCAATAAATTTTCAGATAGGGATTATTAGTAAATAGAAGGCTCCATTTGGTAAACAGAACAAAGATATATGATGTATGCAGAAAGTCTGTATTACTGTATGCAGCAGATGCATGGACTTTAAGGGAAAATGGGGGGGGTTAGCCAGAAAAGTTCCTAATGCTAAGGTTTATAGTTCGTAGTGTGGTAGAACAATCAAAGCTACAAGTGAAGTTGATATAGTGGTGCCTGTCATCAGGAAAATAGAGCAAGATATATTGGACTGGCAGTAAGGAGCATCAAGGAACACCAAGACTAGATTGCAAGTGAGGCAGGCAGGGTAGAAAACAAAGAAATTGGAGAGAATTGATTTTGCATCCAACATTGCGAAGGGAAAATGAGACATAGAGCACTAAGATGATGATACTGATTAGTCTGTAAGTTTGAATACATGTACTGAAGCCATTTCTCAACCTGTCTTAATAATAGTGGTTGTTGGATACAAGTCCACTATAGTGTTGATTTACAAGGCATGCATATTTCTGTTATAGCATTCATATTTTTTTTTTTTTTACTCAACATTACAGTTATGGTTGGAAACTTGACTTCATCAAATAACATTGTTTTTTTGGTTTAAAGGGAGGTTGAAATCTTTTCATTTAAGAAAATGTTATTAAGTTTTTGTAAATCTTGCTGATATTTCTTATTTTATGAAGATTTTAAGTATTAGAGAAGGTTATGTGGACCCCGAATTTTTTATATGAAAGTTGAAATAGTGCAAATAACATGTATCATAAATGAGTGATCTTGGTTTTCATGTGTCTTGTTATAAATGTTAAAAACATTAGATTTTGATGCAGGTTGGAATAAACATGGTTAAACTCTTCAGGTAATATACTGTTAAGATTATTACCCAATATAAAAGTTTCAGCTTCTTCAAGGCCTGTTACCATAAACATACAGGCTGTTTTGTAATATAAGGGTGCAGGAGTTTACCTTTTAGGTACTTATACATATTTTCATACTGCAGCACATTTCTCTTGAAACTTCTACAATGGGATGTTCCAGTATTGTTGTGATATAGTAATTCTACACTGTTTTGCAGGTTTACATAATTTTTCATACCCTACTTGATTTGCCAATTGCATGTAGAATTTTTTTTTTATTTTTCTCATTTTTTTTCACCATGACTATTTCTGTTAAGAAAAATTGCATCGTAGCAAAATATTTGATGATTGTTTCATGTGTGTTTGCATCTCTGCTACCTGCTTTATGTAAGAGGTAATCCTTTTATATCAACAAGTTTGTTCATGCCACTTACCTGACAGATATATATATAGCTGTATTTTCTGAAGTCCGACAGAATTTCAAAACTCGCGGCACACGCAGTGGGCGGCCAGGTGGTAGTACCCATTCCCGCCGCTGGGAGGCGGATATCAGGAACCATTCCCATTTTCTATTCATATTTTTTTCTGTCGCCGGTCGGTAAACAACTGTTTACAGACCTCCGCTCAGGATTTTTTGGATTTGGCTCGCTTTTAAGTATCTGATTGGTTTTTTGGTATTGAATTGGATTGTTGGATTGGCATGCGCGATAGTGGACCGTTTTTTGACTTTGGATTGGCTTTTCTGTAAACGTGATGTCTGGATCAAGTGCTGTGAGTTTCAGAGTGTGTGTGAGGACTGATTGTAAGGTGAGGCTACCGAAAGCATCGGTAGACCCCCACACAGTATGTATGAGTTGTAGGGGGCATAATTGTTTGGTGGATAATCGGTGCAATGAATGTGAGAGATTGACCGATGATGATTGGAGAGTATATGAGTCCTATCGGCGTAAATTGGAACGCGATAGGATCAGGAGGTCTTCCTCCAGGAGTGGTTCTACCAAAGGTAAGGCTAATAATTCTCCTGTATTAACACCTGTAGAGTTTGCATCTCCTAAACCTGTGTTGCCTTCGGGCCCTGAATCTGTGTCGGGAGAAGCTAATGCTCTCTCTCTTATTTTGGAGTCTCTACGCACTCTGGAGACCAAAGTGAAAGCCTTGGAAACTGGCTCTGTTCAAGTGTGTGATCGTGCCCCTAGTGTTGTGGAGGGGGCGTCAGATCGGCCCCATAATGCCTCTAGGCCTAGACCTCTATCGGACTCCCAGACTCAGGGAGAGGGTATGTCGAAAGCTGCAAGAGGGTTACGGGGGGCTGCCCCACCGATCTGGCGTCCCTTCGGCAGGCCTTGTTGCAAAGTCCCAGGCTGTCAAGGAGCGCTCACAGGCGCGCATCCTTAAGGACTGTTTTTCGTCCTCCGAAGCGTCCTCCCCGCGCAAGGGGTGGAGCGCTCGGAGAGACTCTCGTCCGCTGAAAAGGACGTTTCGTGTTGAGGACGCTTCACGTCCTGTATCGCCGCTTTCTTCGGAGGATGCGTATGACGCTTTTCCGCCTCAAAAAAGGGGTAAGATCTCCTCCGATGAGGACGCTGGGTTGCGTGCACAGGCGCGTCTCCCTGAGAAGCAGTTAGCTTGTACTTTTGTGAAGGAAAGGAAAGGCGGATCCCCTCGCCCCTCGTCTTCTCGCAGGATCAGTCCTGCTCCCTCTGTTCGTTCCTCTCCAACGAAGAACATTCTTTTGTCCCTTCAGGACCAGCTATCGACGCTTATGGCTCAGAGGACTCGCCCAGCAGCAGTCGAGCCTAAGCGGAGGAAGGACCTTAGACTGCCCGTCAAGAGGACGAAGCAGTCTCCTTCTCCCTCTCCTCGTTCGTCTCTTTCGCCGATCGCGTCTCCTTCGGCGATTCGCCGATCTCGTTCGTCCTCTAGGAAGACGTTGCGTCAGGACGCTTTTGAAGACGCTCGGCACGACGTTCGACAGGACGCTCGACAGGACGCTCGACAGGACGCTCGGCAGGACGCTCGGCAGGACGCTCGGCAGGACGTTCAGCAGGACGCTCTTCAGGACGCTTTTGGGGACTCCGGCCAAGAAGAAGTCGTACTTCAAGACGCTGGTTTGCGCGCACAGGCACGTATTCCGGATAACATGTCTTCCCTTTCGTTTAAGAAACGTAAGGACGCTTCTCTGGCAAGTGAGGCTGCCTCGGGTGTCGCTAAGGACGCTTTTCGCCGTCAGGACGCTCTGCCTACTTCGAGTGGTAAACGTCACAAAGAAGACAGCCTAGATAAGGCTTCATCCAGTAAGAATAGGGGGTCTTTGATTAAGGCAAGACCCGACGTACGTACGCCCTCTCCGGAGAGGCGGTCTCCTCTTCCGATTAGAGAAGAAGGAGAGCTGAGTAGTCCGGCTGACTCTGTTGAAGAGGAACCTTCTGCTGCCTCTTCAATCTCAGATTATAAAGTTCTCGTGCGGCTGTTGCGTTCATCCTTCGAGGACAAGTTTCAGCCTGCAGCTCCCAAGTCTCCTCCTTCGCAGTTTTCATCCTCTAAGACTGGTAAGACTCCGGAGTTTGTTGAGATGAAAACTTCGCTCTCCACTAAACGGGCGTTCAAGAAACTCCAAGATTGGATGGAACGAAGGAGAGATCAAGGCAAGACAACTTTCGCATTGCCTCCAGCTAGACTCAGCGGAAAAGGGGGTATTTGGTATAAGACCAAAGAAGAAGTGGGGGTTAGAATCCCTTCTTCAGCACAAGGAGATTTCTCCAGCTTGGTGGATTCTCAGAGGAGGTCCCTTTTATCCACTGCTAAAGTGACCTGGACCCCTACGGAGACGGACCATCATTTTGAAGGGTCTGCTCCGGACTCTTGAAGTTTTCAACTTCCTTGACTGGTGCTTGGGAGTTCTGGATCTGCAATCGAGAAGCCCAGAATCTCTCAGTCTGGGGGAGCTGTCCAGCGTGTTAGCATGCATGGACAAAGCCGTCAGGGATGGTTCTGAGGAGCTCGTCTCTCATTTTGGGACGGCCTTCTTGAAGAAGAGAGCTTTGCTGTGCAATTTCACGGCTCGTTCAGTTACTCCAGCTCAGAAAGCGGATTTGCTTTTTTCTCCTCTTTCGAACCATCTCTTCCCCCAGACTTTGGTGAAGGACCTGACAAGCAGTTTGCAAGAGAAGGCAACGCAGGACCTCTTAGCCCAGTCCTCGAGACGTTCGGCAGTACCTTCAACTTCTTCAGCTTTTGTTCGACCGCCGAAGAAGGTTAAGCCCCTTTCTGGGGCTCCAGCCTCGAGAGCAGCTCCTCGAGGGAGAGGTTTTTTCAACGAGGAAGAGCTTCCTTTAAATCAAAGCCTTCCAAGTGAGAAGCATGTCCTTCAGACACCAGTCGGAGCCAGACTGAAGTTTTTTGTGGGAGCGTGGAGAGAGAGAGACACGGACTCTTGGTCCCTCAAGATCGTGGAGCAGGGGTACAAGATCCCCTTTTTAGATCTTCCTCCTCTTTCTACGACTCCCAGAGACCTTTCTCCATCCTATCAGGGAGAGAAGAAACAAGTGTTATTCGATCTTCTTCAACAAATGATCGAGAAAAGAGCGGTGGAACAAGTCGCGGACCTGGGGTCTCCAGGTTTTTACAACAGGATTTTCCTAGTACCGAAGCAGTCGTCAGGTTGGCGTCCAGTTCTAGATGTAAGCAGGCTCAATCTCTTCGTGGAAAAGACCAAATTCACGATGGAGACGCCTCATTCTGTTCTGGGAGCCTTGAGACCGGGCGACTGGATGGTGTCCTTAGACTTGCAGGACGCGTACTTTCACATCCCGATCCACCCTCTTTCAAGAAAGTATCTAAGGTTTGTCTTAGACAAAAAAGTGTGGCAGTTCAGAGCTATGTGTTTCGGCCTGACCACGGCTCCAATGGTGTTCACCGTAGTCATGAAGAATGTGGCAAGTGGCTACACTCTTCGGGGATAAGAGTTTCCCTGTACCTCGACGACTGGCTGATCAGAGCGTCGTCGAGAGAAAAGTGTCTGAAGGACTTGCAGTTCACTTTAGCCCTAGCAAAGTCCCTGGGACTTCTTGTCAACCTCGAAAAGTCGCATCTGACCCCGACACAGTCCATCGTGTATCTGGGGATTCAGATGGATTCAGTGGCTTTTCGAGCGTTTCCGTCCCAGGAACGTCAGCGGCTAGATTAGAAAAGATCTCAGCCTTCTTAGGGAAAGAGACTTGCTCGGCGAGGGAATGGATGAGTCTGCTGGGAACCATTTCCTCGCTAGAAAGGTTTGTTTCCTTGGGAAGACTGCACCTCAGGCCTCTCCAGTTTTTCCTTGCGGACGAGTGGAAGGCCAAGGACGATCTCAATGCGATATTGAGAATATCTCTTCCAATAAAGAGCCATCTAAGATGGTGGTTCGACCCACAGAAGCTACAGGAGGGCGTGTCCCTAAGTCTTCTGAGCCCCGACCTAGTGTTGTTCTCCGACGCTTCCATCACGGGCTGGGGAGCACACTAGGAGGGAAGGAAGTGTCAGGCTCCTGGGGAGGGGAACAGGTAGCCTGGCACATAAATGTCAAAGAGCTTGCAGCAATCTTTCTGTCTCTGCAGTTCTTCGAAAGGAGTTTGAAGAACAAGATTGTTCAGGTAAACTCCGACAATACCACAGCACTCGCTTATTTGAAGAATCAGGGAGGAACACACTCCAGAACTTTGTTTTTCCTGGCGAGGGAGATTCTGCTGTGGGCGAAGAGAAGAAAGGTGACGATCCTGACGAGGTTTCATTGTCAGGAGTGCAAAACGTCAGGGCCGATCTTCTCAGTCGTCGGGAACAAATCCTACCGACAGAATGGACCTTAAACAAAGATGTGTGTCGAGACCTTTGGAGGTTGTGGGGACGTCCTCCTCTGGTCGACTTATTCGCGACGTCAAGACCAAGAGACTTCCTCTTTATTGCTCCCCGGTCCTGGATCCAGAAGCGATCGCTGTGGACGCGTTGCTTTGGAATTGGACGGGTCTAGATCTGTACGCCTTCCCACCATTCAAGATTTTGGGGGAAGTCATGAGGAAGTTTGCGGCCTCAGAAGGGACGAGGTTGACCCTGATCGCTCCGATGTGGCCAGCGAGAGAATGGTTCACAGAGGTCATGTCTTTCCTTGTAGACTTTCCAAGGACATTGCCCTGGAGGAAAGATCTACTCAAACAGCCTCACTTCGAAAGGTTTCACCAAAACCTCTCCGCTCTTAGTCTGACTGCGTTCAGACTATCGAAAAGTTGGCCAGAGCGAGAGGTTTTTCGAAAGCAGCTGCGAGAGCAATCGCAAATGCAAGACGTGCTTCTACAAGAGCTGTTTACCAATCGAAGTGGGCTTCCTTCAGGGCATGGTGTAAAAAGGAGGGAGTTTCCTCTTCCTCGACCTCTGTGAACCAGATAGCTGATTTTCTGCTCTTTCTCGGAATGTGCAGAAATTAGCAGTCCCTACCATCAAGGGATATAAGAGCATGTTGTCAGCGGTTTTTAGGCACAGAGGCCTTGACCTTTCTGACAACAAAGACATTCATGATCTTTTAAAATCTTTTGAAACTTCGAAGATTCCTCAAACGAGACCTCCTTCGTGGAACCTTGACGTGGTTCTTAAGTTCTTAATGTCAAGTCCTTTCGAACCTCTTCAAGCAGCGTCTCTTCGAAACTTGACAAGGAAGGCTCTTTTCCTAACTTCTCTGGCGACGGCTAAGAGGGTTAGTGAAATACAAGCTTTTAGTAATTTAGTGGGATTCAAAGGAGACAATGCTGTCTGCTCTTTGAGCCCAACTTTCTTGGCGAAGAATGAAAATCCTTCTAATCCTTGGCCGAAAACTTTCGAGATCAAGGGTATGTCAAGTCTGGTGGGCCAAGAACCAGAGAGAGCCCTGTGCCCTGTCAGGGCTCTCAAGTTCTATGTACATAGAACAAAAGAGGTAAGAGGTCCCTCAGGTAATCTCTGGTGCTCTGTGAAGAGACCAGAGTTACCTTTATCTAAGAATGCTGTTGCTTTCTTTCTGAGGGACGTCATTAAAGAGGCTCATTCATCTTTCCAGAAGACTGATTTGAGCCTCTTACGAGTGAAAGCTCACGAAGTTAGAGCTGTCGCTACCTCTCTTGCCTTCCAAAAGAATATGTCAATCAAGGACATTCTTGATTGCACCTTTTGGAGGAGTAACTCCGTCTTCGCCTCACATTACCTAAGGGATGTGAGAACGATTTATGACGACTGTAATTCACTGGGGCCATACGTTTCTGCGGACACAGTCTTGGGGTCCGGAAGTAGCTCTTTCCCTATCCCTTAGTTAGGTTTAGGTTAGTTTTATTGTTGTGTTTTTAGGTTGTGGTGAGTCTTATGTGAAGATCTCCCATCCTTTAGTTAGTTTTAAGGGGTTTTTGGATAGTTGGTCAGGTGGTGGTCAGTTGCTTCGTTGCCCTCATATGTATGGCTCGATGGTCTTGTCACGTTGAGGTCACGTACCCGTTGACAGATCATCCAGAGCGCACCAGCACTACAGGTCTCCACCTGGCTGGCAACTCTGATTTAAGCAAAAGCAGCCTTAAGTGACAGTAATCACAGACAGAGTCTACTTTGCTAACAGGTGAGGAACCAAGATGTATATCATCTACTTAATTTAAGTTTCCTAAAAAATCCTATTCTGTCTCTTCCCACCATCCGAAGGTGGGATTCAGCTATATATATATCTGTCAGGTAAGTGGCATGAACAAAATGTTATTGTTATACAATTAAGTTTGTTCATACTTACCTGGCAGATATATATAATTAAAGTGCCCACCCTCCTCCCCTCAGGAGACAGGGGCATTAATAAAATATGAATAGAAAATGGGAATGGTTCCTGATATCTGCCTCCCAGCGGCGGGAATGGGTACTACCACCTGGCCGCCCACTGCGTGTGCCGCGAGTTTTGAAATTCTGTCGGACTTCAGAAAATACAGCTATATATATATCTGCCAGGTAAGTATGAACAAACTTAATTGTATAATAACAATAACATATTTTGTTTATCAGCTTTTATGTTATAGAATAGAATTGCTAAACTCGACTAATCTTGCATATAACTAGGCCAGTTTTTGGTCATGTAAATAGTACAGTACTTTGGTATGTAGTCCTTGTTTCAAAGAGGGGAAAGTACCATTGACATTATGAGAAACCATGGATTTTTTTTTCTTAATAAATCTAAACTCCTTAGGTCTTTCTGAACTTTGTCACACTGTTCACAGGTGCAATAGTGGTTAGTAGTAGCAGCGGAGATCTGATATCTCATAGTGGCATTTGTGGCCTTTACGTGCTTCATGTTGATGATGAGAAGGCTCTCCTAAATGAAGTAGTCACTATTGTCACTACTTGGGATCCAGATATGCTTGTTGGATATGAGGTACTTTACAGTTTTACCCTTTCTATATGCCCAATGCATGAAATCCTATAATTTTTCTACATGGCACCTACTTAGTGAATCTAGTTGTTGTTGTTGTTGTTGTTATTATTATTATTATTATTATTATTATTATTATTATTATTAATTATTATATTATTATTATTATTATTATATATTATTATTATTATTATATATTATTATTATTATTATTATTATTATTATTATTATAATAATAATACTTAGGAAGCAGACCCTCTCTCAAGCATACTTTATTAAAAGTAATGGCTACTTCAGCAGCGTTACACTTGTAGAGATTCTTCTCTTTTTGAATAGCGGCTTTTTCCATGCTACTTAGACAGGCTAGTAGAGCGCCTATGGAGGTCATAATCAAATACAGTCAAAATTGGTGTATATAATTGAATTTTACAGATAAACTATGATACTGTAGATATTAAAGTCATGAACGATATCTCTCTCTCTCTCTCTCTCTCTCTCTCTCTCTCTCTCTCTCTCTCTCTCTCTCTCTCTCTCTCTCTCTCTCTCTCTCTCTTCTCGAGAGAGAGAGAGAGTCATATATATATATCGTTAATGACTTTGATAACTTGGTATCATAGTTTATCTGTAAAATTCAAATATATATACCAATTTTGACTGTATTTGATCATGACCTCCATAGGCGCTCTACTAGCCTGTCTAAGTAGCACGGAAAAAGCCGATATTCGGAAAATAGAGAAGAATCTCTACAAGTGTAACACTGCTAAAGTAGCCATTACTTTTAATAAAGTATATTATTATTATTATTATTATTATTATTATTATTATTATTATTATTATTATTATTATTATTATTCTAACCAGCCCAAGAAGAGCCTCTGTTAGGCTTAGAGGTCTGGATAAGCTTTTCCATTGTAACGATAATAATTATTATTATAAATGGATCTAGCTAGATTTTTGTCATACTTGGCACCGTTGATTTCATTTAAAGTTTCTATGGAGTAGTGCTCCAGCCTAAGCTGCTTGGCTTTCTGGCTGACTTGTACTTTTCATATGTTACTTTTGGTCTGTTAGTGGACTGTCCAGTTTATTTTCTTCATTTTGCATGTATTCTTAGTGGACTGTCCATTGTATTTACTCACTTTGCTTGAATTCTCACCTCATATATGAATAGTAGGTCTTTCGAGTAAACCATATGAGTGTAGGCTTATTGAGCTACTGTATTTAGGAGTTTGAGTGTGTGAAACAATATAAGAATTCCATATACTATTGCCACCAACATCTGAGTCTTCATTCATAAAGTACATGGGCAGGGTGTCTGGTAAAGTACGTCATACTACAGTATAAATGAGTGAGAGGACCATGTTGTTTCCCTTATCCTAAACAATAAATTTCACACCTTCTGGTGGGCGAAAAGTGAAGGCAATCCTCTCCTTATTGGTTGTTGTCCAGTCAGTCACTTGCACTGGGTTTCCTCCAGTATTAGATCAATCTTAATCAATCTATGTTAGAGGCTTCTGAGCTTCTACTCTGAATCCCATATTCAACTTCAGTTACTACATCAAATTGTGATAATATTTCTTCAATCAAAAGATTTTTCATTTGCTTTGGAATGCTTATCATGGGGGATAAATGGGATGAAAACAAAAAGAAATCAATTGTTTACCAATAAATTCCTGAAGCATAGTGAGAGGTGAAGGACGATGTCCTCTGTCGGATAGTCCTTCCATCACAAAAAAGTTGCCATTTACCCCTAATTTAGCTCATAGTGTTACCAAATTACTATGTTCATACAATTTGTATAAGCATCAAGTGTATTACTGAGTTTTATGTTTGAAAAATGTGTATTACTGGTAGTACATCTTTGGATGACAAAAAACAAGCATAAAGATTTTGTTGTTGTCGGTCACGTTGACTATAAAAGATTATAGTGACCGGGAGGTAAACAAATGGATTAAAATTCCTCAAGACATTAAAAGAGATGAATTCTCTTTCTCTCTCGGTCGCCCACGTCTCATATCACACTGCCCTTAACGGAATAAGACGTTAGGGAGAATGTCATATTCCAGTGAAGACAGTGTGATACGAGACGTGGGTACTGAGAGAGAGAGAGAGATTCTTTTCTTTTCTTTTAATCTCTAGAGAAATTTTAATCCATTTGTTTACCCCCTGGTCACCACAACCTTTTATGGTCAATGCGACTGAAACAACAAAATATATATGTTTGTCTTTCAAAGTTGTACTACTTATACTGTACTACACATTTTTAAAACATGAGAAAGAGATAGAGAGCGAGAACCACAATTGAACTTTGAAAGATTATTGAAAATTACTATGAAAGAGGAATTTGTATGACAACTTTAAAATCCTGCCAAAATTTTAATGATAGGCTAGCCCTTGAAGTGTTGTTAGTTGTGTCAGTGGTTAACTACCATTACAACTATCGACACTTAAAACATCTGTAATAATGGTAAAAACCATAGGTTATTCAGGTGAATCACTAGTGATACAACTTTTGATACTGTAAACAAAACAACAGTAGTGATTACAGTAATTACCGGGGATAATTACCATAATTAGAAGTTAGGATGAATGAGCTCTCACTTTGTTACAGGTGTATGATCTCTAACAGTAATTCTCAAAACTGATAAGCTCTATAAACCTACATATTTTCTGGAGAAAATTATCATTTGAAGAAGTTAAATGTATTCCAGAATATAAACATTGCCATTGTGTGCCACTTGCATTTGATAATGTTTTCATTCTGAAAATCTCTGCTGATTGAGTACATACCATCAATATCTTCATTGCCATTACTTGGCTGGTAGAAGAGATGTAATTTGGAGATAATTTTTCTTGTAAATTAAAGTAAGGTTTAAAATGTGCACATTACAGGCAGTCCCCGGTTATCACGGATTCGGTTAATGGCGACCTGGTTTTATGGCACTTGTCTAGCTCCATAAAATTGGCGATTTATAGCGTCATAAAGGGCCAAGTTTCGGTTATCGGCAACATAAGGTACCAATAATAGAGTTATGGTGCCATAGCATAACAGAGGTGCCATCAACTAGTTCTCTCCGCCATTAACCGAAACTTGTTGCCATAAGCGCCTTAAATCGCAGAGTTTCGGTTAATGGCGGTTTTCACTTATCAGCACCCTGCCAATAACTGGGGGACTGCCTGTACTTCATTGTAGATATAAGTGTTAAATGTGATTTCTCCAGTTCTGGACATTTTTGCCTGCTCCGTTATTGTTTTTTTTTTATAGTTACGGTAAATGACGTCAACAATCACTGTTTCTTGATTGGGTTGTTTATGAAAAAAGAAGCCCACAAAATTACTTGTAAATTGATTTCTTTCTTAAGGCCCAAGGCGGAGATAGTAGGTATCTTTGCAAGGGTTTTTAGAGAGAATGCAAGTTACCATGTCTATTGTTTTTAATTTATAACAGAAGCTCCTCTGTTTAATTTTTATTTTTTTTTACCTTACAGTGTTTTAATTGTAGTATTTATAGCTGGATGCACTTTATTTCATTATTTTCTTAAAGACGTCTGCATTGTACTTTTATCTTAAATTGTAGTATAACATGTTTTTCTAAAGATCTATTTTTATATCCTCTGGAAAACTAAAATATTCATTTACTTGTCTTTTGTGGGCAAATAACCCCAGCAATCATGGAATGTTTAGGATATTAAGAATTTCTATCAAGCTAAATTTGTCCCTAAAAACTGTAAAAAAAAATTGTTTGAGGACTCCAGAAGCCAGTGGAAATAAAACCATTATTTTGTCATGTTTGCCATTCTTGGCTAATGGAGGTGGTTCACCATCATCCATTTATAAACTTGATGTTGTTAGTGATATAAATGCTCCAGCAACAGTTGTAATTCCATCTTGATGGTCAGCAGTTAAGAAACGTAACTTGAGTGCATTTGCTGAATTATTATATATGCTTATTAATTAGAAGATTTAATTGAAATATTATTAGCATTAGCCAAGCTGAAACTAGTTGGAAAAGGAGAATGCTACAAGCCCATTGGGTCTGATAGACCATTATGGAAATGAAATAAAAAGATGAGATTGAACTAGATAAGACTTGTTAATACCTTTGCTTTTAAATAGTTCTTCTCAAAAATTACACAATTTTTTGCCAAAAGTAAATACAGTTGTTGATACCTGTGTTTTTTGTTTTTACTGAGTTAGTACCATTTTTAAGTTTTCTCTCTCACAGTCGTACGAAATACCCATGTCTTTGCATGAGCTTAATTTGTGACTTTTGACATTTTTTATTTATATTTTTGGATATAGGTTCAGATGTCATCTTGGGGATACCTGCTGGAACGAGGATCAGCACTGAACTTAGAAATTATAGCCAGGCTCTCACGAGTGCCAGAAGGAACAGGCAGTCATTATGAAGAAGAGTATGATGAATATGGAGCTGCTCACACTTCTCAGATTCATATTACTGGCCGAATTGTTCTCAATGTTTGGAGAATAATGAGAGCAGAGGTATAACACTTGTACCTGTTTGTAATTTTAAGTGTTAAGATGCCTTAACAGTGAACATTTATTTAGGTGCAGTTTTTAAGGGAATGTTTCCTTGTTAAGGCTGCATCATAGAAGGACAGAACCTTTAACTTTGAATCACCATTCATTGTTAATATTTTCTCACTAGATCAGTTACATTTTTTTAGAAACCAAAGAAAGGTTATTTTTTAACTATAAATTCATGTTTGTCAGGCTGCAATAATATGAATTAAAGGGTTTAGTGCCATTAGGCAAAAAAAATTTAAGGAAATTGTTCATTTTTTTTATATCATAAAATCATGTTGACTATTTGCTTTAATGCATTATTAGGCTACAGGTATATGCTAAGGGCTTATTAAAATATGTTTTCATACAATCAACTTACCTGTCAGATATATGCATAGCTAAGACTCCGTCGTCCCCAACAGAAATTCAAATTTCGCGGCACACGCTGCAGGTAGGTCAGGTGATCTACCGCCCTGCCCTGGGTGGCAGGACTAGGAACCATTCCCGTTTTCTATCATATTTTCTCTGTCGCTTGGAATGTAAACAATGTTTGCAGTTCCTCCTGACTTGATTTTTGGATTTCATCGCCATCGATCTTCTGGGCTATCTTTTGCAGGGAAGTACTGGGTCTTTGGTTCGGCATACGCATATTAATTTGTTTTAATAACTTTGGCTTCGAAAATTTTGAAGAATTGTTTACGTGCAACTACCGAACTTTTCGGTAGACACTCACATAGTTTGCAAGAAGGGAAATTTTAATATTTATTCATTAATAACGTGTAGTAAATGTTAGAATTGATTGAGGAAGTTTAAGCTAACTGGATTATATCCCGGAAAGTATTACGGAAGTCTATCCTCCTTCCCCTAGATCGGATACGGAGAAGTAAGAAGTAGCTGCGAAGATCCTGGGAAAGTGACTACAGCAGATATTTTCGTTGGTTGGAGTACTAAGGAGGGTCCTTCTCGGTAAGAGGACCTCTTCCTTCTGGAATTCCCGTCAGCTAGAAGTCGCTGAGAACTAGGACGAGGCACCTATCAAGAGTCTTGGTGGATAAGGAGAAAGAAGATTCATCTACGAAGAATTTTCTTGAAGATGCAAGATATTATCTTTTTCGCAACAGACTGCTCAGGACCGCTTTAGAAAAAGCGTCCTGCGAGAGTGTTTCTCTTCTTCTGCTTCTCCTTCACCTAATCGAGGGTGGAAAGACTCGGATCTTTCCAAGCCCCTGAAAAGGCTTTGGAAGAACCTTCTTTGAACTCGAGACAGAGCACTTCACTGATGAAGCTCCCTCCTCGATCAAGAAGGTGAAGTTGTGTCGACGTCCCCCTATATGGACGTAGCGAATCGTACTCCTACGAGGTCTCCCTCCCCTCCCATTGAAGAGGGCGCGGGAGAAGCTTCTAAGAGTATCCTACTGGCTGTTCAAGAGAAGCTAGCCTCCTTGGTAGGAGTTATGGCTAGACATCCTCCTCGTAAGAAGGACGTTTCTCGTCCGATCAAGAAGTCTCGTCCTCTCTCTCCTGCCAAAAACGAGGCGTCTTTCAGACATGAAGCTTCGTCTTCTAAACAAGTAGAAGAAGATTTTCGGTCTAGATCGAGAGCGAGAGAGGCATATACCAGACAAGATGTCGCACAGAAGACGCCAGCTAAACGTGAGGCGTCTTCCAGGCGCGAGGCGTCATACAGAGGCGTGGAATCAGCCAGTCGCGAGACTCTAGCCAGGACTCATTCCGGACGTGAAGTGTCATCGAAGCACGAGGCGCCAGCCAGGATGCCAGTTGAGTGCGAGATGTGAGCGGTCAGCCAAGCGCGAAGCGTCAGCCAGGATGCTCGGCGGACGAGAGGCGTCATCCAGGCGCGAGGCGTCTTCCAGATGCGAGGAGCCAAGGCTCCAACCAAGCGTCAGCCAGATGCCAGGCGCCAGGATCTCAAGCTTCTTTGTGTTTGGAGATAGATTTCACAAAGACTCTCCTATTTTGAGATTTGTCACAAGATCAGTTGTTTTCCTGACAGGGACACAAGATGTCGCACAGGCGACCGTAGCCCATGTCAGGATGGACTGTGACTGTGGGAAGTTTTCTATCTAGAACAATCTTCTCATGACAGTGAATTAGTGTTCGCCTAAGCGACTTCATCTGTCATGAGGGTTTGTTTCAGAGAAATAGTCCTTCTACCAACATTTGGAACAAGAGATGGAAGACATAATAGACTAGGAAGTCAATGAGGGTGCAGGTCTTTCAGATTACAAGACCTTAGCAACCCGTTTCATTACAGCTTTATGTCCATGTAATAGGAAACTGGAATGATTCTCTTCGATCCTTGCTTCTTGTTAGGATCTCCTTCGTCTAACACTAAATTGTATTACAAAGATAGAAATTTTTCCATTCTCCCTCGGCCTCGGAGGAAAGAAAGAATGTAATAGAAAATCATCCTTTATACTACGTATGGTCAAGTCATATGCGCACACCAAAGTAGACTACAGTTTTTTCTTTAACATCCTTACAGTAGGTTCCTAATTAATGATGTTTACCTAAAATGTGCAGCTTTATAAAGGATTCTTATACGGCAGAGCACGATATGAGATAATTATCTCATGCTTTATAGAAACGCATGAAGACAGCATAATCTTTTTAGAATCGAATTTTGCTCAGAAGATGGATGAGTTCGATGGGAAACATCCTTTTCGTGTCGGAAGGATGTCCCTGGATGGACTATAATACGTTTTAATAGCTCCATCCCGGCGCAAGCCAGAAGCGTAAGATTCACCTTAACAGGATCTTTTCTCGATTTAGCGAATTATTAACCTATAAGTCCATCAGTCTCTATCTTATCTCTAGGAGCATCGAGAATTTCTCTTTTTACTCCACTGTTCCCGTTTACAAATAGAAGCTATTGAGAACAAGAACACGGAACGAAACGATATCAAGAGGTTCGTGGTATCAGTTTGCACTTCCGAGACAACCTTATCGATCAACGATAACTGTTAAAACATCAGTATAACATTTATTGGAAGAGTTGTGAAGTCTGAGAGAACCTTCATTATGGATCTCTTCGCGAGGTGTAATAAGGACTTTCTTCCTACAAACTGCTGCCTTATTCCTCGAAACCAAAAGGTAACAATACTCCTCTTTACTGTTAATGGGGAATAAACTTTAGTCTTTTTCCCTAGTTATATAGATTCTTAACCAGATATTAAGATAAATGGGCGTCAAAGGAAGAAGATGAATGCCTCATTTTGGCCATAGAGACCCCCTGATCCCAAGTCCTTGACGAGGTGGGGGGCTTAGGGATCCACTGCAGAGAGAGTATGCCCCTTTACGCCTACTCTCTCTGCTGTGGATCCAACTGAACATTGGGACCTTTAACTCCTTTACTCCTCCTCCTTATAAATTTTCCCCTTTCCCTTCTTCTTCTTTCGTTGACGACCCTGGCATGGTTTTGGACTATTGAATTGACAGCTCTTTTAACTTGATGGAGGGTGGAGTTGGATGGCATGCCTCTCCGCCCGTAAAACTAGAGTACCTGACGTGATTGAGCGAGGGGAAATTTTTAAGTCAAGCCATGCCCACAGTGCTGGGTCCGATCTCATGGGACTGACGACCCTTAAGGCACTGTGGGTATGGCGTATATCCAGGTGAGGGACCCAGGGCAGTTACCATGTGTGTAACGGCATTGCCCCTCCCCCGGTTGGGCCTCCTTGGTGAGAGGGACCTCATCCTGGATGAAATTTTTGTTGAATATATATGGAGAACAAAATTAACCTCACAACGACTTATGGCATGGCAATGGACTGTTCTCTGGATAACTCAAATAATGAAAATAAGAGTGGTATTAAGACATTATTACCATACAATAAACCCAAAAGAAATAGATATCGCCAGGACCCAACCTTGATTCACTTTGATTCTCTCTTTGGGGAGTCAAACTGGTCAAGGTTTTTGAACTTAGAAGCTGACAAAGATATATCTTTATTAAAATTAGAAAATTACCTATGAATCGATGCCCATCGCAAGAGATGAGCATAAGACAAATTAACAAAAAAGGGAATGGTTGGTTGAAACAACAACCAAAAACCAATCGGAAAATTATCAATGTATAAAAAATATAGATAACATAAATATAAAGGTTACAAGGCATGATTCTATGAACAGTGTGCAAGGCACAGTAGTAGTACCAAATCTTGAGGATGAAACATTAGATAGATTAATACTTTTAGATTCATAAAGAAAAGGTACAATAATGTTGAAGACTGCGAAGTATATGATGGTCCCAAGCAGGAAAGACAAAAGTCAAACTATCAAAATAGCCAAGATAAAGTTCAGTGGCCAAACCTTACCCTTAAAAATTAAAATGCTAGGATTAATGAGGGAACTAAGACCTTATGTTCCTAAACCTATGCAATGCAAGAACTGTTTGCAAATATGTCATACAGCAATTAAGTGCAGGAATATTTATAGATGTGCCTTTTTGCAGCTCGCAGGACCATAAACAAATGCTGGGATTGTGGCCAACCCAAATGCGTAAATTGTGGATTAGAACATCATGCCAGATCTAAATTGTGTGCGTTCTATGTCTACAATACAGAACTTAAATTACTACAAGAACGAACTGGAATGACGATAAGAGAAGCAAAGTTAGAACTGAAAGTGAGAGGATTAAATGACCCAGCTAAGAAATTTAGGTATGCAGACACCTCAAAGTCAAGCAATACCAGAACTGAGACAAATGATAATAATAGAAATAAAGAAATACCACCACAAAAAATTCAAGATGAAAAAGAACTCTTCAAACATACATAATATTACGACTGTGGAAAATCGATTTTGCTCTATCGGAAATTGAAATAGATAATGACAGAGGAAAAACAAAGAAGAATTAAAATCACAAGAATGTGAAAAAAAACAGATATACTACTCGAAAGAGGCAACTGGATAAGACCCCACCACCTAATTCCACCAAACAAGTCTGTAAAAAGATAAATAACCCACCAATCTCGCCGAAAGAAAGCTAAAGTTCAGAAACAAACTCTAATATTCCATCTGTCTTCCCATTGTAACAATAAGTACCCTCTAAGAACCGAATCACAAAATTCAGATGAAATGGAAACCAAAATACAGGTCACTACAGTGAAAAATAAGAAATTCAACCATCACCAATAATAGGCGCCACAGGAAAAAAACAAGAAAAACAACAAACTGAGAAACATGAAGATACATGCGGCTGCAGTAAATGCTTTACAGGGGGTCCTCGAGTACGACGTTGATCCGTTCTTACGATGCATCGTAACACGATTTTCAGCATAAGTCGGACATTGAAAAATACCACATGATTTAATGTAAATACCTATCAATAACAACGAGAGAACAATTCCTTACCTTTATTAGTTTGATTGGCTTGCACACTGGAGAGGAAGCTGCGGTGGCTGGAGACTGGGGGAGGTTAGTGAAGAAAAATAAAAGAACCTCCAGAGTTGCTGGAGATGCTGAGGCAGATGATTCTTGAGGTGAGGCAGAAACATACTAGTACTAGCCACAAACTCTTCACTTTCACTTCCCTCCCCCTTTTCTTTTTTTGCAACGCTTCAAAACAATCTTTTCGCCTTCTCCTGAATCACCATAAGGCTGACTGGGATACGCCGTTGATTTTTGGTCTTCCAACCAAAGCACCAATAACCTTTCCATTTCAATTATTAGACCACTACGCTGCTTAGTTATCACTGTCGCTTTTCATAGGAGCAGATCCTTTCACATGTTCAACGATGCGCTCTTTATCTTTGATAATGGTAGCAACGGTCGAACGGCTAAGGCCAAGCGAGCGGCCAATGTTTGTTGGCGTTTCTCCCTTCTCGATCGCTTTATAATGTCCACTTTAATTTCCATGGTGATGGCCTTTCTTTCTTCGATGCACTACCATCAGAAGAGTCCGCCTTGCGCTTGGGAGCCATAACAAAGAGCAAAAGTTACAAAAACGATACAACACGAGGGAGAGAGAGGCAGTGTAAACAACCAAAATGGCGTATGGGCGAGGACTGAGCGTAGCGAAGCGACGCCGTCCTCTCCCCCCCACAAAGCGTATTCTTCCGCCGTGCGCCTGGAACTAGTTCGCGTTTGTTTACCGTTGCTTACGGACGCTAAACCGCGTAAGACGGAACGACGCAAAATATTATTTTTTTATATTTTTGGGTGGGGGCGCGTTCGTAACCACGAACTCGTTAAGTCGAGACCAGCGTAACCCGAGGACTTACTGTATAGCAATGTGCCACAGAAATAAGACTATAACTAAAGACAGCCTAACCAACACCATAAGAAATTTCATGAGGAATAGGAGTAAGGAAAAAACAAACATCAAATCTCATGAAGAAGGTTGTATGGTGTATTGAACACTTAGAATATTACAAGGAGAAACACATCAGTGTTGTAGATAATATTCTAAAGAAAATCAAAATGGAAAAATTAAATCAAGATAGTAAAAAAGTAACAGTTAACGAAAGTAAGATTCAAAACTACAACAAAAAAAAAAAAAAAAAAAAATGAATCAAGACCTACAAAAATACAAATTAACTTATAAAAAAAATTTAAGAAAATATCAGCTTTAATAATCTAGGGTAATTTGACACTTATATTACAACCATTCAATCGTTATATAATTCAATGGAATATAAATGGATTATTAACGAGAATGCACTTAGGGAAGTCCAACGACTTATTAGCGAACATGAACCAATGATTATATGTATACAACACATAGGAAACGTGTTCCAAAAATAGGTAAATATCTATTAGCTACAACATCACAGGAAAATGAAAATAATTTAGGAACAGCAATATATGTCCATAATAAAATTATATACGACAAATTAGATATAGATTACACTGAATTGCAAATTTCAGCAATAACAGTGAAAATAGAAAATAATGTGTTTGATATAATTAACTTATACAATCAGCCTAATAAAAAGTATGATTTAAACAAAATTAAGAAAATTACAGAAAATAATAAAAGAGTTTTAAGAATCCAATATTAATTGTAGGAGATTTCAATGCGCATAACTCATATGGGACTATAACAACATTACTCCAGATAAAGATGGAGCAAAAATAGAAAACTTAATGAACGCTAATAATCTTTGTTGTCTGGAATGACAGCGAAGTAAAAATACATATTACCGTATACTCGAGTAACGTGCAATCTCGCATATCATGCGACCCCAAAATTTTCACCAATAAACAGTGGTTTTGTCATGTATCTCTTATATGCGAGTTCCTTTTCCGAGGTCAGTTCATAAGGTTGGTGGTTTAGCGTGCTAATGGCCGAGTCTTTTCCGAGGTCAGTTTCATAAGGTTGGTGGTTTAGCGTGCTAATGGCCGAGTCCGCGTTCGATGTGTGCTGCTGCTAGTGAAGTTACGGTAATTTTCTTACTAATCTCGAGAATTTAATAGAAGATCTCAAGATTAAAAAAGAATACCAAGGATACCAAGAATAATAAAATTAATTGTAAAAATAACACGCCTTGGAGTCCTAAATCATTCTCTCTCTCTCTCTCTCTCAGAAATAAATGCTGTAATTTGAGTCTTTCACCAACGGGTATCAGTAAATGTGTAGACATTGTGTGCGTGTTTAAAAAAAGTGTAGTACACCACATTCCGATGTTTCGGTTTTTGGTTTGGAATTTTTTACAATTTCGGAAATGTGAGGTCAGATGCATAATCAAACAAACATCACTACTGCAGAAAAAAAAAATTTCCCTTTATGTTTTTCATTATTGTTATCTATTAATTACTGTTTATTTAAATAAATATTAATATAATACTGTTACATGAATGTGAGATAATTAAGATCACCTATAATAAAAATAGTTGGACAATTAATATCATATGTTCACTAATAGCCTATTATTTTCAAAACAAACCAATATTCGTTAAAAAAAATAAAAACAAAAAAACAAAAAAACTATATTGTACCTAACAATAAAAATCTAATGTTTTGCAGTTCAACTTGTGAATTTCAACAATAAGTATGACTATATAATATATTTCACCATATCGATCTTGCAGTTGAGAGTCGTAAAATTTTGAGGATGGTCCGGGAAAAGGTGATTTGTACTTTGTGATTACGTATCGCTACAACACCATGCGGTATTTTCATACCACTATATTGATGACGCATCGCTACGACACACTGGCATTTTTCCATGCCACTATAACATTAGTTGAACCCCTTCTTTACCGGGTGGGTGAGCAGAATGTAAAACACTGTGTTCGGCTGCCGAACTGAATCTCTCGGTAGTGACTCGAGTTTGGAGGGGTGCCCATCGTAAAAATATTTGCCAAAAATACACTAATCAAGACAGGCTAATGAAATTATCAGTATTATTAGCACTATAATAACGCATATTCTCTGTAGTTTTTGTTTATCATCCTACAGGGAAAATAAATGATTTTATGAAAAAAAATGTGAAACTCAGTGTCCCTTGACACTGGTGGTCGGTGAGAAAACTATCGGTCTTGAATAGAAATTCGGTCTTACAGAATGTTGGTATATTGCACCTGGAACATGCACATAAAGTATTATCAAAATAGAACAGTTAAATAAGCACGTAATAACAAAAAAAAAAAGAGCAAAAACTAAAGCGAAAGCCCCGCCAATAAATATGGAAATCGCAAACTTTATAGTATATCTTTAAAAAATTGGGCGATGTCATTTTCTACGTTTTCTAAGATTAGTTTCATCACAGAAAACAACTTTAGGGGCATTAGGGGTATCTAAACTAATTTTTCAAGTTTCTTGTCCTCAGAAAAAATCGCTTTTTTGCTTTTTCTCTGGTTTGGTTTTTTATATATAAAGTTACTATAAGGCTTTATTTCTACCTTCATTTATCTGGTGTTCATAGATCTTTTATTTGTAAAATGTAATAAGTGAATAATAAATAAATACAGTAAATGATGATACAACTGTTTTTTACTTGGTAGAAGTTATTACATGTTTACGCTTGTCTGGTTTTGTGATTTTTTGTTGAGACGCAGTTCATCTGTCACCTACACACTACTATAAGCAGTATAATACTTATTTTTTTGGGTTGGGTTCATCATACGGTCTGGCAATCGTGTCATATCTGTTTTATTTTGCTCCAAACTCTTCAAACCGAAATTACAGAATGATTGGAAGTCCCTATCTGAAAAGAGGAGTTTTGGTGGTACTATGCGTACCACCTTTATGCACCCGGTGCGGTATAGTAGACTTCAATGGTGGTACCCACCTACCTCCAAACAAACTTTCGGTAATGAAGAGGTTAAAATGATCATATTATATTATTATTTTCACGAAGAAATAATTATATAAAGAAAATTATCGAGTAACTTTTGCCGTCAGCAGTCAGAAAATCACGAACATGGTAACGTTCAAACCTAGTGTCATCCACGGCATATGTCTATAAATAGAACAGAAGCAGAGGGCAGTCATTGGATAACAGATCTCCATGGCTACCAACCAGCCAATCAGGTGTTAGTTATACTACTCTGTGAATTTCTTAGAATGAACGTTTACACGTAACACACGGGAAGCTAACGATGATGTGTGTGCTTTGCATACAGTACGTAGTTTTTGTTTTTATTAGTGTATTTTACTGATTACATGAATACTCTCTCTCTCTCTGTCTCTCTCTCTCTCTCTCAGGAAAGATACCGTCAATTCAATTTATCAGTATCTTCCTGATAGACAGAATAAATATTTGGACTCCAAAGCTTGGCATATGTCAATTATTTTATTATCTTGGGATTTTTGGTTAATCTTGGGATTTTCCATGGTCAATTCTTGGGATTAGTAAGAAAAATGCGATTATTGAGTAGCGCACACCTAAATGGATCGGGGTAAGCCTAGCACGCCAAACAATAGTATTTACAAAATGAGCGGAGCTCTCTGGCTGGGCTGTTTTGGTCCACCCACGTGTTTGATCGCATATCTGCCAAATTTATAACAACAACAGAGATAAAACCATTTCTCCCATTACAGATATCAAATATTATCTTTTCCGTTGCGCAGAATTCTAAATAAATTACGTAGGTTCACGATTGATAAAGTTTTTTTTATGCAATGACAAGAAACGGAGTCAGATATTCTATCAACAGGGCATCTCATTTTTTGTGCTGTTGCGAATATTTCAACCAGTTCTACGTGCGTTTAAATCCATACTGACTGTACAGTCTGGAGGCATTTCTCCCTTCTACACATATCTTGATTTCATAATATCGTAGGTATAGAATAAATTGGTGAGCAAGGAAATATGAAATAAAGCATAACAGTAAGTTTGACGAGTGAGAAAATAAACAATCGTATACAGACAGACTCTCTCTCTCTCTCTCTCTTCTCTCTCTCTCTCTCTCTCTCTCTGAGAAAATAATAGATAGGAAACAATGACTGAATATTGCTTGAATGCGATATGGCAAATTTTTGGCCTGACTGAAGAGTGGAGTGACTTTGACACCGACTTACAAGTTATTTCTGGTCATCTCACAGCCATAGATAGACATCAACTTCACAGCCGAGAAAGGGCAATCGTATACGAAATAAATAGGTATGGAAAATGCGAAATGCGGGCGTATGTTGTCCCATAAAATAAGCTCTCGCTCGGACAGCTGTAAGATTTAGGAGAGAGAGAGAGGTACCTGGGAAGGAAAAACCCTTATAATCTTATAATTATAGCCTCGGGGTTTGTCTCAAGGACATTCAAAGGTCTGTCACACCAACGCCAATTCAAGATGGCGTTGGTCACACACGGGCAGTTGTTTTTGTAAAATTAGCATAAGGGCAGATCTTTAAAAGCCACGCCAGAGAGCTCGCCACGGTGACAAGACTATACCTTCCATATGAATTGACGATGTCCTATACGAAGATGCAGGAGATGAGGATGAAATGATCAAAGATCTGGAAGATGACGAATATGATGACTGCCTTGATGGCAAAGAATTCAGAGCAGTATTTGATGATACGGACACGGAGAGCGACTTTGGAGGATTTTAGTTTATTAATTTTATGCAATTTTTTTTACTTTAATAAATTTTCACTTACCTGCGTGTCCTAAAGGAAAATAATAGTTCAAGTAACAAATGTTTCTTTTACTGAGTAAAACAAAAAGTAAAAAATCCTTCGGTGTTGTGCCTTAACTGATTTGGAAATTATAGATGGTTAGTCTAGAACAGCTAAACATGTTGTATAAACCAAAATAATGCAAATGGCGCACGATCGCTCTTTTGTATTTTAAAATACAATAGTAATATGAGAATGCATACAATATTATTGGATATAGTGAAGTACAAGTAAACATAACTTTTTAAAAGATCTACTGTTTTTCCTCCGGTAGTAACTATCGCGATCTGCCGATTTGGGAAAGCATAGACGGTACGCTAATTTTATACCGCGTGTATGATGCAACCCCTTTAAAATTAGCTTCAAAATTAGGTTTCAAAAGTCGCATAATATGCGAGTATATACGGTATTCCAGAACCCCATGGAACATTTTCCACAGTAGATGTCACCCACTTTGTTCAACAAATATTAGTGGACAGACTAGATTGGAATATATGTGATGACTCCTACTCAAGTGACCATTTTCCCATAATAATATCCTTATTAAATAATGAACCAAAACCATATTCTCCACATTACAACATGCAAAAAGCAGATTGGGACATTTTTTTACTTTCATACCGATAAAATACGCCCTATGATTATTTGAGAAATCACAATGAGACGAACGATTTCATTGTGTCCTTCATTAAAAAGGCAGAAGACAAAGCTATTCCTCATTCAAAACCCCATAATAAAAAACTTAAAGTCCCTGGTGGTCAGATGATCTAACTGAATTAGTACAGAGGGAAAACACTCTCTAGCAAGAAGGTTAGATACTCTAAACAGAAGATTCAATAAAGTTAATAAATCAAAACCATTCACAGAAGAAAATATATTAAAAATGACAATTTTACTATTAGAAATAGATGTATTAAAACCTTTATATAATAAAATATCAGCCAAATTTAGAAAAGAAGTAATAAAAGGTAAAATAATATCTTGGAGGTCCTATGTGTCAGAAATAACAAGCGAAACACCCATTCAAAAAGTATGGGAAAAATTCAGAAAAATAAATGGAACAAACATTAGACCACCCAGACAAGCTATATTAGATAATGGAAATAAAATTTTAGATCCCTTCGAAATAAGTAACATACTTGGGGCAAGTTTTGCCAAAATAAGTAGTGACGAAAATCTAGACAAACATTTTAAAAAACTAAAAAACAAAGCAGAGTCTATTATACTTAATTTTGAGACAAAGGAAGATATATATTATAATAAAAAGTTCAATATGGAAGAGTTAGAATATGCTCTCTTGAACAGTAATAAATCTGCCCCTGGAGGAGATGATGTTTGCTTTGAGATGATTTGCCACCTAGCACCTTTGGCAAAATCATACTTATTAAAATTTTAAAATTTTACAATCATTTATGGCTCCAAAACTTGTTTCCAGACAAAATGGCGAAATGCAATAATAATTCCTATACCCAAACCAGGAAAAGATGCTAGTAATGTGAGTAATTATAGACCTATCTCATTAACAGTTGTATATGCAAGTTATTGGAGAAAATGGTAAATGCACACTTACATGGCACATTCGTGAAAATAAAATTTTAAGTCCTACACATTTGGTTCACGAGAGCAACGTTAATCGGTCTACATTAGATTCTCTGTGTAGTTTGGAAGACCATATACGTAGAGGATTTGAAAGAAAACAAATTACAATAGCTGTCTTTTTTGACATTCAAAGGCATACGACACTACATGGAGGTATGCATATTAAAATCTTTACATAATATAACATCCGCGGCGGCCCATCTTCCTAAATTTATTAAAAACTTATGACTGACCGCACTTTTCAGGTGAGAATAGATAATGTTTTTTCCAAAATATTCCACTTGAAAATGGAGTACCACAAGGTAGCGTCCTTAGTGGTACTTTGTTCACATTGGCAATTAACAACATCAGTAACATGCTACCGGTTGGAATTAAGAGTAATTTGTATATGGATGATTTTGCAATATATTACACAGCATCACGCATAAAACATGCAGAAAGAATGATTAATAAAACTATAATAAAAATAGATGAATGGGCCTCATCAGTAGGCTTTAGATTTTCCATAGAAAAAACCCAAGCGGTCATTTTTTATAAAAGTAAAATTTGGAAAAAAAGGTGAAGAAGCAGAATTAAAAATGAGAAACCATAATATACCAATTAGCCAAACTGCAAAATTTTAGGTTTAATATTTGACGCACACCTCAACTGGAAAGCCCATATAACTTACATAAAATCGAAATGCAAAAGAGCATTAAACCTAATTAAAAAAAACAAAATTTCTCACACGAAATTGGGGAGCTGATAGACATACTCTTACTATACTTTATAAAGCAACAGTGTTATCAATTATTGATTATGGAAGTGAAATATATGGGTCAGCTTCAGAAGCAGCACTGAAAATATTAAACCCAATTCACAACGAAGGCCTAAGAATATGCACAGGAGCATTTAGATCCTCACCAGTCTCCTCTGTACAAGTTGAATGCGGCGAACTGCCAGTATCCCTCCATAGAGAATTCATAACCATGAAAAGTGCATTAAGAATCAAGGCAGTGATTCACCAACTAAAAGTCTATTTGAGTTAAGGGATGTCTTTTATAAACAATCATTCACCACCTTTCCAATTAGAACTAATAGACTGTTCGAGTCATTAAATATAATATACAAGTACCTCCAATAGTAAAGTTACCACCCCATTGGACTATGATTAAAGTAAAGACTTGCACTCACTTGAAATATTTATCAAAAAGTTCCGTATATACCCAGAACACCATAAACAAAAAACCATAGAACATATAAGACAAAAAGTTCACATTATGCAATATATACCGATGGGTCCAAATCGCAACATGGCGTAGGATATGCAGCTATATCGCAGAACAAAACATATCAATTTTCTTTACCCAATCATGCCTCCAGTCTTCACAGCAGAGTTGTGTGCAATTAAGTAGCTATCAAAATTATAAAGCAAACTTCAATTGATAATTTTGTGATTTTTAGTGACTCGAGAAGTGCCATAGAAGCTCTTCAGAATTACAATCCAAAAAATAATATTGTACAGCAAATTCAATTTGAACTCCACAAATTATATAAAAATGGCAAAAATATTGAAATATGTTGGATCCCTGCTCATGTGGGGATAAGAGGAAATGAAGAGGCTGATAAAGCAGCTAAAGAAGCAGTCCAAATGATAAAAGCAAATGTAAACATCCCCACCAGTGATTATATAAGATATATAAAAACAATAATTGTAAATAAATGGCAAAACGTATGGGCTGAAGAGCCTGAAAATAATAAATTAAAACAAATAAAACAGGATGTTAACAAATGGAGTTCAGCATATCAAAGAGAGAGACATGCTCAAGTAATCCTGACACGCCTCCGTATAGGCCACACTCGTCTGACACACGGGCACTTGATGAGCAACCCACGCGACCCTGCTCCAGAGTGTTCAGAGTGCAAGGAGTTGGTAACAGTCAGACATGTCTTGTGCGAGTGTCCAAAGTATGACCAGCAGAGACTGTCAACTTTTGGAAATAAAACAATAAAAGAAATTTTGACAGAATCTTTTACATTTTCAGTAGTTCCAATTTTGACTTTTCTGAGGAACTGCAATTTAATTGATAAAATATAAGTTTTTTAGTAAATTTTAAAACAAAATTTGAAAAATTTAAAACTTAATTCCGAATTTTAATATACCGTTTTAGTATGTATGTAAGGGAACATGAGTAAATGTATTTATTGTGTGTGTGTTCTAGTATGAAAGTGTTTGCCTTTGTGCAATTTTTTTTATTTATCCTGAATGACCAATTTGGTCCCAGTTCTGGCCTAAGGGCTAGACCTGGCATTTTATCTAATCCTTCGGGCCAGCCCTAGGAGAGCTGAAAATCAGCTCAGTGGTCAGGTAAAACTACTTTTATAATAATAATAATAATTGGCCATAGAGAGGTTGGATTCACAGAGGCCACGTTATTCTCTCAGCATGGGTCGGAAGGGTTTTTCTAAGAGATTAGAGATTTTATCGGAATCTATTATAAATGATTGACCTGAAAAACCTATCCAATCGGAGTCTGTCTGCGTGCAGACTGACCAGAAGTAAACATGAATGAGAGGATTTTCAAGAGAAGCTTGATAATTCCTTCAAACAGGCTAAAGACATAGAGTGGCTGAAGATCGTGCTAGATGGAAGGGGCAAACTGTCCTCTTCCGATACCTCTGTGAACCACATAGTGGTTTTCTTCCCTTTCAGGGGGAAGTATCACCTTTGTATTTTCTGCTTTCATTGAATACAGTAAAATGATATACTCTGTCTCGACAAAGAGTATTAGAGATAGTAGAGAATTAAAATCTTCGGGATCTTATACAATACCTCTATACGATAAAGGTAGGAGATCTTATACTTAGAATGGGATCCTATTTTGGGCCTCAGATTCCGTGTTCTGACAAGATGGAACTACTGCTCATAAAAATTTCTTGGAAAATTTTAGGAGAGAATTCTTGGTTTTCTCTTGGTCCTAAACTGCCAAGAAAATATTGAAGTTTTTGAGCATTGGAATCTCGCATCTTATTCAGTGGAGACTTGGCAACGATTTTTTATCAGCATATGTCTGTTAAAATAAATTTAACCCTCTATTCCTGACTCAACGATTTCGGAAAGAAGTTTCGTTGTCCAGACAGAATACTTATGTTTTCTTCTACGAAAGAAGAAATGGTTAAAACATTTTTCCTACAGAGTCTTTTGAATACGAGGAGAACTCGAAATAGATCCCAGAAGACATTCAGAGAGATACATTAGAGCTAGAAATCAGGGGTCCTCCCAATTTCAGCTCGGAGTTACCTTCGGCTTCCAGGCTCCTTCCCTTCCTTAGAGCAAGGATAGGGAAGATTCGGCAATGAGAAACCTCATCATCATTTCAGAAGAGATCTCGTTAGCAAAGGAAATAATCACGAAGGATCCTCATCAGATAAAGACTCTTATCTCTCGCACTGTTAGATTCCTATCGTCTACTAGATGTAGCTGGATACAATCACCTCCCATTGCCGGAGAGGCCGAAAGCTCAGAGTGGAAGAATTTCTTCTGTTCTTTTCCTGTCCTGATGAACCATTGTGGTTCTTCAGGACTTTCAGACAATGTAACGCAAGCCAGACGCCAAGTGCCGTAATGTCATTGTCTGATGAAGAGACAGAACGGGCCTCCAACCTGGCGCATATGCGCTAGAGGCGAACAAATCGGACAGAGAATGTCCGATGTGTACATCGCCAGGCAACCTCGAGACTCTACCAAGCTAGAAGCTCAAGCAAGTGGGAAGGATCCAGCCAGGCTCCAGATGCTAAAAAAGAGCCAACCTGGAACCAGGAGCGAGGAGTCAGCCAAGCGCGAGGAGCCAACCAGGCGTGAGGCGCCAGCTAGGGGCGAAGCTCAAGCCAGGCGCAAGGTGCCAGCGAGGCGCGAGGCGTCAGCCAGGTGCGAGGCGCCAGACAGGCGCGAATCTCCAGCTAGGCGCGAGGCGTCAACCAGCTGCGAGGCGCCAGTCAAGCGAGACGTACCAGACAAGCGCTAGGCTCCAACCAAGAGCGAAGCACCAGCCAGGCGCGAGGTTCCTGCCAGGCTTCAGGCTTCAGACGGGAGAGATTCATTTCAAGAAAGCCCTGGACTTCTTTGAAACATGGAGATCTCCTAAGCACTTCATAAGTGACTTGATTCCTTCAAACAGCTAAGAATTAAAAGCGCAGGAAGTGCGCGCTTTTGCAAATTCTTGTTCTTTACATAACAATATGACATATAAGACATATTAGCTGTGTTGTACGGTAGAGGCACTCTGTGTTGACTTCTCATTACACAAAGGATGTCAAGTTAACCTACGAGACATCCTTCTCTTTTGGTTTTATACGTTACTGGGAAGGAGCCGACACTGATCCTTAACTTTGAGTTAAAGTTATTTAACTTAGTGAAATTATTGAGGTTTTTGAAAGGAGTGTGGGGATAACTCTTTTCAATTTGAGCGCGAACCCTCGTGTTAGGATCAGGTGATCGGGATCGGTGTTGCGCTCCTTAGTTATGCCAATAGGCATGGGTGTATTGTCATATAAGTGGATTAGCACCCATTGACAAGTACCTTTTAGGCTCTGCCGAGTAAGTGGATAAGACCCCATCAGCAGACCCACAAGAACTCTTGGCCACAGATCACATATCTCGCTAAAGTTTCTTGAGGTGAGGCAGACTCCTTGGCAACAGCCATATGAAGTCTACCACCTATCAGATAGGAACCAAGGTTTATTTATACCTACAACATATGTTGTTTACCTGTCTATTCCATGTTAGCTGTCTCTTACCCTCCACCAAAGGGTGTCAATCAGCTATGCATATGTCTGACAGGTAAGTTGATTGTATGAAAATGATATTGTTATGATACAATAAAAGTTTCATACATACTTACCTGGCAGATATATACGATTAATGGCCCACCCAGCCTCCCCGCAGGAGACAGGTGGAAGAGAGAAAATATGATCGAAAACGGGAATGGTTCCTAGTCCTGCCACCCAGGGCAGGGCGGTAGATCACCTGACCTACCTGCAGCGTGTGCCGCGAAATTTGAATTTCTGTCGGGGACGACGGAGTCTTACCTATGTATATATCTGCCAGGTAAGTATGTATGAAACTTTATTGTATTATAACAATATCATTTTTCTACTGTGTACTTATAGGCTTAATAATCAAGTTATATATGAGTATTTGTTTTTTGCATTAGTTCCTGGTCCAGTAACTTACTTTAATTGAATGCAGCATTATAAGGGGAGACAGAATAATATTGGAAAAATGTTTCTAATGTAATTAAGTGCTTGTTACTTTTACTTGGATGATTGTCTGCAATACAAATAGTTCTCCTTGGTTGACTAACTAGTTTGATCATTTCTACAAATTGTATGAAAAATAGGAAAGATTCCTGGTACTGTATAAATAATGTAAGAAGTGTTCAGTTTTGATTATATTGGAAGCATTTTACATTTTTAGCAAACTTGGCAGTAGTATTTCAATTGTTGTTCAGATAGTAGTTTAAGTCTTGAAGATTTTAGTGATTCAGTATATCATTTATAGTGAACGCTTAACAAAAATGTTCCTCAGATGATTACCAGTACTTTGTTCTTAATTAATATTCGAAAACCTATGACCTGAATGGTTAATATTTTAATGAACTTAACAATTGTATACATCAAAATGTATTTACTCTCTCACAGGTAGCACTGAGGAGTTACACACTTGACAATGTTGCTTATAATGTCTTGCACACTCGGATACCGTCCTTTTCCCATGACAGCCTCAGAGATTGGTGGATTCATGATGCAACAAGGTAAAATGAACAAAGTTACCTGTATTATTATGTATCTTTACATCTTTACAGTAGAGAGTTTAAACACCAAGTTTAAAATACCAGATCATAGAAGTAAAGTGACATTTACAGACATCTTGCACTGCAGTTCCTCCTCAGGAAAGATATATGTGGGATGAATTTCATACTACTGTATCAGTTTACAAATTATCGAGATATTTTGGTGAAAAATTCTAAATTTGTGTTTTTTTAAATGAATTCTTAATCAGATTGGATAAAATTGTGAATAGATATAGCCCTCGTAGATTATAGTGGTTTCATGAGAATTTCATCCCTTGAGATTTTGATAACATCAAATTTCATCATCTGGAAAAATGAAAAAACTAACCACATGTGACCTTCGGTAACATAGGGGTGATTTGTTTGTGATGGGGATGGTGATGGTATCTCCCATGCAAGTAGGGAGTATTCTGATGGAATTAACCCAGTCTTCATATATAAAAACAAATCATGATATAAGAAAAAATTTTACTTATGCTTTTTAATGCAATAACTAACATTAAAAGAAATAATATATATCATTGGGAACAAAATGTGTTTTTCATGTAATAACTGACATTAAAAAAAATAATATATATGAAAAGGTTATGTATGTATTGTGATTTTTGTTGGTCCAAACTTATTTTTATGAATAGATTTATGATAAAAATATCTGGTTATTGTAGTATTTTATGAAATGTAAGGAACTTTCTATTTTGGATTTCCTTAATGCATAATTCAAACTGTAATTTTAATATGTTCAAATTATCAAAATGACACTAAAACCAGTTTTCTGTCCTGAAAAAATAAATTTACACCAAAATATTGAATTATCTTTCATGTTAATCAGCTGTAAGCCAAACTAGTTTGTGTTACCACAGACAAGTTAAACCCCCAAAACTCTCCAGTGGTTTAATGTGGATATTGGCTTTTTTTCCACTTCAAAATATTGGAATGATTTGGAAAAGGTAGTGGTAATTATTAAAATAGAAAAGCTAAATGCTCATTCACTCTAAATGTTGTTATATTCACCACTGCGAGAGTTATTAATGAATAAGTGAGAGGAGATTTGATGCAAGTTCAGTGTTTCTCTAAGTTACCTTTAGATAAATAACCTTTTTGAGTAGAGGGTTTCTGGATGTGAAGCTTTTGACTAATGTACATTCATCAGTATAGCTGTGTTAAGTTAAGTTAGTTACACAGCATATATATTATTTAAGTGTGTTTAATGTAATCAGATCAGGATGCTTGCTAATTCTGCTTTAATCTGCTAACGGATCATATCTATTGGCTAACTATTTAATGAGGTTGTTTACGAGTTTAGCCAGTATTTGAAGTGAAGGCGTTTATTGAGTTAACTCTTTATATTTGTAATGAAATATAACAGGTAGGCTAAGAACAAGTACATTTCAGTAGTGTAAATGAGTTGCAATAATTTCATGTTTTGATTTTCATTAAAAAATTAAAAGTTTGAGAATTTTTTTAGCATAAAAGTGATATTTAGTAAATAAATAGTATTGGTAACCAACTTATTTTCGTAGGCAAAGGAAATGTTCTGTAATTACAGTATTGTAATTTTTAAAAATTATTGTTATGCACAGAAATCTTCTATTGATTTTTGCACTGTATATTACAGTCAGTATTGTCATTTCAGTAATTGGTAATCTTTCACTCATGTTTTCTACTTTTGAAGTCAAGTACTATCACCCATTTTCTTTTTCCCCTACTAAGGTGGAGGACCTTGGAGCATTATTCAACTCGCTGTGACTTGACTATTGACCTCCTACACAGATTAGATCTTATCCACCGCACAGCTGAGCTGGCACGTCTCTTTGGCATCCAGTTCTATGATGTTCTGGCTCGTGGCTCACAGGTAAAGATTGGTTAGATTGTTATTAAATTCTCAATTTCAGATTGAAAATCACACCTCCATTACCTCACCATGTTCAAATGGTGAGGTAAAACTTTTTATGATTATTGCATAACCATGTTTTTTTCTTTGTTAGTATCGTGTGGAATCCATGATGTTGCGTCTTTCTCGTGCTGCTAACATGGTGGCGGTTTCCCCAAGCATACAGCAGCGTGGAGCCATGAAGTCACCTGAATGGTTTGCCCTAACTTTGGAACCAAAGTCAAGGTAGGTAGATATATTTTTGTTTATTTGTGGAAGACGTAAGGTTACAGTACTCATTTTGAGACTAAACGAGGCATTAATCCTACCAAGGTTGTGCCTCTCCACATGGAATTATTGTAAATGCCATTCTCTTCTATTGAGGATATCTTGGTTGAAGTTAGCCGGTGTCCTCTGGAGCTCCACTTCCAGATTATGCCAGCTTGTAGCTGGATGAGATTCCAGAGGGTTCCTGTATCTTTAACAGCTAAGAAAGTGAGGTGGAAATCTTTGCTTATTACAGACTATTCTCAAATGCCAAGACTGTTCATACAGAGCAACAGAGATTTTGATATAATTTAACCTAACTAGCTGAAATATGTGACCGTTCAAAAATTCTTAAATTTCTTTTTTTGTGATTACCAGAAAGTAAATGTAAATTTTGGAGTGCAGGAAAGTAGGAGATATTAGATGAAGTCAAATGTGAGCTTCTTTTTTAGAACATGCTGTGATGCACGGGGATGCTCTTTCAGTTAACATTGATGACTGAATCTGATGATGTTGCTATTTTCCCTTATATTTATTGCAGTGGTTTTTTTTATTCAGTGTCATTCATTTTTATTGCAAAATTTACATGCAATTTTCATAGTTGTTTTTAGTGGCTCCCTGAGCATACTGCAATTTCTGGGTAGGTTTCATATCAATCATTCAGTTCTCTTAAGTGATTCTTTGGTTAATCGTTTTATATAGAATTTAACTCTTGCTGGGTACCAGCCCAAATAGGTACAATAGGTAGTAATTTAAGGGCAGTAATTTGGCAAAGGTTATTGCATCACATGCTGTAGCAATCCAGATAAAAGTAAAGGAGGCCTGGCAAATATCATGGAAAAATCTGGTTGGCAGTAACCAAAAAATAATATAAACTGCCATGTCCTGTCTAAGGATTTGACGCGTGGGGTTGATCCCATACAATCATAAAGTTTTTAAGATGCTGCAATTTGATAAATCATGAAGAAAATATTTCTGGCCAATCCTACATGAAGTTAGTCCAATGATCTGATTAAGCTACTTGATAATACAGTGTTCCCCCCGTATTCGTGGGGGATGTGTACCAGACACCCCCATGAATAGTTAAAACCCGCAAATAGTTAGAACCACCATTAAAAATGCTTATAACTGCCTATCTTGAAAGTTCAGATACCAAATGTATACCTTAAATAACATCCTACTTCAAATATGCCTAAAATTACTAACCTATTACTGTATTAATCTTTGAGGTTATATTATTATCATTTCAAAGTCATCTTAAACATTTTACCATTAAAAATATATACCTACAGCCAATAACAGAGAGAGAGAGAGAGAGAGAGAGAGAGAGAGAGAGAGAGAGAGAGAGAGAGAGAGAGAGAGAGTGACCAGTGAATGGCAACATCATATGTCTGACCATCAAGAGTGAAATTATGAATTATTTCTGAGACAGAGAGAATAATAATGAGAGAGAGAGATGGAGAGAGAGAGAGAGAGAGAGAGAGAGAGAGAGAGAGAGAGAGAGAGAGAGAGAGAGAGAGAGAGAGAGAATAACTCCTAAACTCTGACTCCTTCCCCTCCGCCAATACGTATATCAAACTGTCATGTACTCCTCCGCCCACGTTCCTCCAAGAGGATAAAAAAGACTGGGAATAGCTTTTTTTTAATTAATCTTATTAATATTTGAAAATTAGTTATAAGGTAAATCATTTATTTATACTACAAAACAAATAAACATACGTAAGGAACCCAGGAAATCAAAGACGCGGGGTAAAATGCATTTTCTTTCATTCTTACATAATTTTATATTTATAAACTAAAATCTTGCTAATTCACTTTAGTATTTTCTTTAATGAATTTATATTATTGCTGTTTACATTAATATTGATTTTTGAAAATTAGTAAATCATCATCCAAAAAATATACATCTCTGTAAGAGAGAGAGATTATCGTAGCATTTGTAAAATACTTGCACATATGATTTTTGTAATTACAATTATTATTTTATTATTATTTTATTATTTATTTTATTTATTATTATTATTATTATTTATTATTATTATCATATGAAAATATTAATAAATATTTATACATACGTGTACCATAAAAATCTCTCATCTCAGTAGAGAGAGAGAGAGAGAGAGAGAAGAGGGAGAAGAGAGAGAGAGAGAGAGCGAGAGAGTGAGAGAGAGAGAGACCTGGAGTTCGAAAGAAAGATGCGCAAAGACTGGGATTTCCTTCATTCTTACATAATTTTTGAAATTTATAAACTAAAATCTTACTAATTCAATGTAGTATTTTCTTTCTTGAAGTAATTGCTCTTTACATTAATATTAATACGTATTAGAAAATTAGTAAATCATTTATCACACAAAAAGCATACATCCCGGTAAGGGAGAGATAGAGAATTATTAGTTATTATGTGATATCATGTAATCTTATTAAACTTACTAATATAGTATTGATCAATATTAATATTTTAAAATCATTAAATAATTTTTGTATCATAAAAATGTATTTAGGCATGAAAATAGCATCAAAATACACTAATTAGTGATTATTTATCGTCGGAAAATCCCGCGAATAGGCGAATTCACCGCAAATAATGGTTAGATATGGTCTAGAAAAAAATCCGCGAATCAGTGAGTCCGCGAATCCGGAGAACGCGAATACGGGGGGCCCACTGTAATTTCCTTTCGATAAGAGGGGATTTTATCAATACCAAAGATTTCATAGCATCACTAAATTGCTTTTTATCCTTTAAGTTGATCAGATATTTTTCTGCATGATGGGCGTACTGCCCTTATGCTTGGTGATAAGTTTCTCCTCGAGTAATTGTTGTCTCCTTTTTTCTCATCAGTAGCTGGAGACTAATTGGCATTTTCTTAGACAAGACAGGTGCTTAAAAACATAATGTAGATACTGGAAGGTTTGAAAAATAATAGCAACACAAAACACTATACAGTACTATAGTATGTGCTGTTTACACTAATGACCACATTGGCAGACTGGGAGATGAGGAGCACTGCCTGGCTTTCACAGGAGTTAAACCACTCAAAGCTTGCATGGGAAAATTCGGGATAAAGTTTGCCTAATGTGTTTTATCACCATCAAAGTAAAATTAAAATATCCCAAAACAGGATTGTAACCAGAAGCATCCATATTACAAAATACTTATGCAAGAAGGGTCCTTTTTGTCTTCTGCGAGGTGGATGGTTACAAATAATTTTAACCATTCATGGATAAATTTCATTATAAAAATTTGCCAGGTTTTTTGCAAGTAATATGAACTGTTTTAGGTGTTATCAGTAATAAGAGTTTTACACGTGAGGTGAGGGCTCTTCAAAGTGATGTCCCTATTATTATCTAGGTACTGCTGAGGTGCTTGAATATTTATTAGCCAATCTTTCTTACATGCAACAATCGTACAACCTACCCATCTGTTTGTGTTCCTCAATCCCAGTATAAGCCAGCTTAAGACTTTGAACAACACACAACAAGACTTACAACCCAAAAATTGTTATAAGACAGAGAGCTCTCTCCTAACAAACCAAACACCAAATCAGTCTCACCTGTTCATACTGCTCTGTTTGTTTACATTTCCACCCCACACCACCACCATCTTGTCTTGTATGACGTCACATCCTATGAAGTCACAACGCAACTTCAATACATTAAGACATTTTTATAAAATCAGACAAATGTTTCCCACACATTGAACAAAGCCCACATTTCACCAATACAGAAAATTAAGATAAAATAATACTGACTAAACTGACATATAATCACACTTATCTCCTTTTCCTTCCCCTCCAACCTCTTCCTAACCTAATCCTTTCTAATCCTCTTTATTCTCCAACTCTTTCCCCTCCACATAATTTCTAATATTTAACCCCTGAAACTGCTTTAGTTAATACATCAGCTATTTGATCTTTTCCTTTTATCCATCTCGCTTTTCTCGTATTGCTGCAATATCTATTTGTTCACATATGGAACAAACCTTTGGTCTTAACATTAGGATTTACTAGCGCCAAGCTGGAAACCGGTAGAATTAAAATTACACTTGTGAGATCCAGTGACTATTGGCATCTATACCAGGTCACGGGGCATGTATACCCAGAATGCCCTCGGCGTCCTGTGACCCACCAGTTATACAGGCGGCCCTCGGTTAGCGGCAGGGGTTCCGTTCCTGGCCACCGACGCCAAGCGATTTTCGACGCTGAGCGATTTTAAAGCCTACGGCCACCGCACACCTTCTTTCGAAACTCTAGACCAGTCAAAGGCGCCGTAATCCCACAACGGCACAATAAGTAAAATTATATTTATGCAGTATAGTACTATAGAATTTACTGTACAGTTCATGTGGGTGTCTAGGTAAGTTAAGATATAATAAAGTTTATACAGTGTACAGGTAGCTGTAGTGTTCAGGTTAGGATCATTAGTCTTACGATAGTTCGATTTTATGAGAGATCAAATTACAATGGCCTAACTTTATCCATCTTCTAGTTACATAAGTTCAATAACAGCAAAAGAGAATGATGAAAGTATGGTTTTCAACGTTAATACCGTTGAGTGAACGTGTACAGCCATGAACAACCGAACGAGAAACGACTTTTTTTTTTTTTTTTTTCTAAGTACAACCGAACTGGATAACATCCGTTTGGCTTGTATTTCGATCATTGTACTACAGTGCAACATTACCGTATTTGTTATAAATGGCGTTACGTATAGAATAGAACTGAGATATCTTAATGTAATAACTTTATTCACTATAGATCAGAGATCAATATAGATTAAAGATCAATCGGGAAATATACCGTTAAATTTAAAATAAAACCTAGTTATAAACTGAAGCTGAGAAAAACTGTTCAAGCTGCTAATGACTATTATTGTACATCGGCAACAAGGATAAAACTGCAGTAAACGTCTGCCATCACACACAACTGTAGATAAAATTGGGATAAAATCATTTTAATAAAAAATACTGTGCTTGAAAGAACACATTTTACTGTTGGTTTCACGCCGATATAAGATAAATAACGTAAAGTTCGTATTACGATGATATAAAGGATTACGTATTGCGAACGGAATCACGTAATTTTTTACGCAATAAACATGCCGCCAACGTAATCTGTTAACAAAAAAAATAGTAGTTCACATTCACAATGAGACATATTCAATAAATATTTCCACCTAAAAACACGCTGTATAAGGAAAAATAACTAGAAGCAAGAGCATTCGCTCAGAATTGCGTTATGGTGAAACAGACTCGTATTCATCAGCTGATTTCAAACCACAACATTGGCCGCGGGGCTTAAGTTTGCCGTAGTATTTTAAAATACAATAATATGAGAATACATACAATATTCTTGGATACAGTGAAATAATGTATAACTTTTTAAAGGATTTATGGAAAAGATATTGCATAATTCTAAATAAAACAATGCATTTTTCGGAACTGGTGGACAAGAACGAACATGAAAAACCATCCCCTGACAACGTGGAGCGTAGTTACAAAGGCTGCCTTAATTTGTATCTTATTTCTGTACAAAAATGAAAATACCTTTACGCAATATATTTTCATACACATTTTAAACATAAAAGCATAAACATTTCAAAAATCGACACATCGATCGCTAAATTTGCACCTTTTTTTTTTTTTTTTTTTTTTTTTTTTTTTTTTTTTTTTTTTTTTTTTTTTTTTTATACTCAATATTTTCGGAAGAGTGGCAGACGGCGGCATACAAGAACAAACTTGAAAAAACATCGTAGTCGATAACTTGAAGGGGAGTTTCAAAAGCTGCCTTTTTATCATATTTTTGCACAGAAATAAAAATACCCTATTCGTAATACATTTTCATAAACATTTTAAACATTAAAGCATAACCATTTATAAAATCGACACATCGATCGCTAATTTGCACTTTTTTTAAATCGATATTTTCGGAAGAGCGGCAGGCGGCAGCTTACAAGAAAGAACATGAAAAAACATCGTATTTGATAACGTGAAGGGCAGTTTCAAAAGCTGCCTTTGTATCATATTTCTGTACAGAAATAAAAATGCCTTTCATGTAATCATGTAATACATTTTCATACACATTTTAAACAAAAGCATGAACAATTATGAATCGACACATCCATAGCTAAATTTGCACTTATGTAACTCGATATTTTCGGCATAGAACGGCGTCAGAGGCATATATGTTACCCTAATACCTACGTAATAACTCCATAAAATTTGTTAAGATAATTTGCATTACCTTTATGGTCTGAACGGGCATTTCTACATATGTATGAACTCGTTAGACAACGGCGCTAGCGGCGCTGTTAACTGAAATTTATGCCGTAAAGATACCTTTAAAGTGCCTTATTTTTTTAATGAATATTTTTGACGACCGCCGTAAAACCGATTCGCCGTTGAGTGATTGCGCCGTTAACCGCGGGCCGCCTGTATTCCTACCGCCTTTAAGATAAGATGTGTTTACTGTCTATCTGATTTAAAGCCGGTTTTCAGTTTGCCCGTTTTTTATCCATTTCATTTTTCAATTTTCTTATTACTTTTTCTTTCTCCTAGTGTGCTCAGTGTGTGTGTGATTGGTAAGAGCGTATCAGTGGTATGATGGGAATTTTCGCCTCACCATCGGGATCTTCTGCCGTTTCGAAGAGGAGACAAAGGAAATGCCCCGGAGTCAGTGGCTTTCCATGTTCTAGATTCCTAACTTTGGTGTCGACAGATCCTCATCCAACGTGTAGTAGGTGCAGGGAAAACATATGTACAGTTACTAATCCATGTTCTGTTTGTCGGGGTTGGTCGGTGGAACAGTGGAAAAAGTTCTATGAGAAAGGCCAGTACAAAAGGAAGGAGGTGACGCCATCTTTGGATGACCAAACCTTACCGGCTTCTTTTGTATCGGCAATAAACCAGACTGCTCCATATGTTTCGCCACCTGCTTTTGATTTGTCCCATACCCCTTCGGTTTCTCCTAGAGATTCGTTATCGGAAACGTCAGGAGGGGTTTTGGGTAATTTTATGCATAATATGCACGCTCCTTTGTTCCCAGCAGGTAGAGGGGGAGCATCGCCATCTTTGTTCCAGACGCCGGCTCCCAAAGCGCATAGGATGGAAGGTACGTGGTCAGCGCTAGGCCTACCAGGCGTATCAACCTTGGAGGGTTTGCTTGCGCATTATATGCCGTCACGGTTCCAGCAGGGTCCGGCAGCGCTGAATGTTCCTCATCCCCCTGGCTTGCAATTTATGGGAAATAATGCCATGGCTACGCCATCAAATTCTGTGTTTACAGTGATGCAGAACGTGGGAGGTAGTTTGGCAGCAAACGTGCGGTTGCCAGCAGAAGCCGCACAGTCTCTCCCTACAAGATTGTTGATGTCACAACATACGTCACCCACCGATATGGCAGGCACGATGATGTCACAGACTGCTTCTCGGCCTATTTCGCTGCACCTGGACTCAAATACGCTTTCTGACTCGGCAATACAAACTGTAATGAAGAAATTACAGGATATAGAGAAGAGAATGGCCAAGAAAGACAAAAAGAAAAGGCGTAATTCGTCTTCTTCTTCGTCTTCTCTAGTTCGGCGTCATCGCTAAGTTCGATGACGTCACGGCGAGCGCCAATCAAGCGTTGGAGGATTCGAATTTCATGACTGATCCTTGGGCTAAGAGGAGAAGAGTGAATTCTTCTTCATCTTCAGACCAGGACTGTCGTATCACAGTCAGTAGGAAAGTCGGGAAGTCAGTGGCTGGTAAGCACAAAGCTAGCAGACGAAGCCGTTTGCTAGAGTCCGAATAAGCGAGAGAGGCGACGGCCGATGGACTAGCGGCCGATGCGGAGTTGCCAGTTCGGATTACAAAGACTACAATACCGCTGGTAAAATCAACGTTGGCAGCGAAAGGGGCAGCAAAGAATAGAATGCAGGTTCCAGTTTCGCCCGTAAGGCGTTCAAAATACGCACAAAGGATGATAAGGCTCCTATTAAAAGTACGAAGAATAGAGAGTTGGCAACCTTGTCTGATACATTCGTGGAAGGCATTGTCTGTCTGGATGAAAGATCGAGGCCGAATTCTCCACCGCTCGGAAACGATACCAATCCTAATAGAGACGAAGTTATCTCAGTTCAAGGGAGCCTTCATCTTGGAGGTCTAGACGAGATTCTCGCTCTAGATCCGTGAGCAGAGAAAGAGTGAGGCGTTCTCATTCCCCTACTGACTATTTGGGATTGAACCAACGTCGGCCATCAGAGATCAAAGAGACCGCGGCCGTAGGGGCAGGCGACCGTGAAATTACCGGCCGTTTGTCAGTGGATAGGGGTAAGATAACATCCCCTGTGGCGAAGAACAGTATGTTAGAGCCGGAGGAAGGAGAAAACCAAGAGTTTGTGGCCTCGTATGCAGAGGTGATTGAATTGATTCGTCAATTCAGTAACCTTTCGGAGAAGACAGAAACACCTGCCAGTATGCTTCCTCCAGGAATTGACATGGTATTTGGATTGAAAAGGGATACCAAGGTGTCGTATGAATTGCCTTGTTCGAGTCATGCCGATTCTGTTTTACAGCACGTAAACGCACGGATTGCAGGAAGGGATAATTCCTTAAGATCTAATAGATCATTTAAGTTTATTCCTCCTCCAATGATGAATCAAAGGAAATATTATACGACACCAAAGGTCCCTTTGCTGTCTAGACAAGTGAACCCTAATGTGGTAAGGTTAAGGCCTGGATTAACCTTGGATCAGGTTAAAATGGAGTGCCCTTCGATGACGCACCAAGAGGCTGCTACGTTAGAAGCAACAGCTTCTTCTGTCTTTCAGACTGCTTCTTGGTTAGAACTTTGGTCAACAGCAGTGGCGAAGATTGCATCCTCAGAAGTGACAAGAAAGGTAGTGGATGAATCATTTTGCGTACTTGACAAACTTAAGAGCCAATGTTTGGGCAAATATCCTGCTAATGAGGAGAGATGCAGCGTTGGCTAGACTAAGCCGAACTGTTGATTTGGATTCCCTGTTAGCAATGAGGAATGGGGATATCTTGGAGTCGCAACTGCTGTTCCCAGAGGTCTTACTGGAAGAGGCTATAGATAGAAGAAGGATGGACACTAACGATAGATTGGTACAGCAGACAGTTAGGAAAACGTCTAACAGTCAAGCTACTTCTATGGAGGTAAGGCAACAGCAAATACCTCGAAAGAAGACAGTGAGACATAACAAACCTAATAGAGCAACAAGACCCTCTTCCCCAAAGAGGTTAGTTCATCGGCCCTTTCACAACAGAAACAACAGAGGAAGGGGGAGTAGGGGAAGAGGGAGAGGCTCAAGAAGATAGGATGGGCGCCTCTCATCACTCGGCCACACCAGTGGGGGGTTGCCTGGCAAATCATTGGAAGGTGTGGCAGGAACTGGGAGCAGAGCAGTGGGTGGTGGAATGTTCTCAGGTCGGGTATTTGATTCCGTTCAAGGTAACCCTGCCCCTGACAGAACAGCCATTAACCCACTTCGCTTATGCTCAGGAATCTCAGAAGGCCATTACAGGCGGTCCCCAGGTTACGACGGGTCCGGCTTACGACGTTCCGAGGTTACGACGCTTTTTCTTAAATATTCATTGAAAAATCCGCCCTGGGTTACGACGCTTGTTCTGAGGTTACGACGCTGACGCTTCCGACGCTCCGAGTTTACGATGCTTTTAAAAAACACATATTATGATAAGATAAGAATCCTTTATAGTTTAGCACAGTTTCTCTCTCTCTCTCTCTCTCTCTCTCTCTCTCTCTCTCTCTCTCTCTCTCTCTCTCTCTCTCTCTTTGTATTTTCCAAGAAAATAATCACTATAATTTTCTCTCTCTCTCTCTTTCTCTCTATACTACAAATATGTATGTTTTTTAGTATGATAAATAAATGATTTACTATTTTCAAATATTAATATTAATTTATACAGCAATAATATCAATTCATTAAAGAAAATACCATAGTGAATTAGTAAGATTTTAGCTTGTATTTAAAAAATTATCGAAGAATGAAGGAAATCCCAGTCTTCTCTGTAACCTTTCCAGGTACTAAAACTGTCAGATATATATCATGTTCTTTGACAGCCAAAAGGGGGAAGAGCTGGGGAGAGCTGCAGTGTTGCAATCAGTGGTCCTGACATTTCCCCCCCCCTCTCTCTCTCTCTCTCTCTCTCATTTACTGAGACGCGAGATTTTTTTATGTACTTGTACTATTTGTTTTTAATACTTTCAAATAATAATAATAATAATAACTGTAATTACAAAATTCATATGTGATAGTATTTTAAAGAAATACAATACGTACTAATCTATCCATGTCACTTTTAATTAAGGTTAACTCTCTCTCTCTCTTTTGCCACACAAGATAATAATGAGTCATAGTGGTAACGCCCTCCCTCTCTCTCGCTGGAAGCGTTATAAACAAAGAGAGATAAACTCTCTCTCTCTCTCTCTCTCTCTCTCTCTCTCTCTCTCTCTCTCTCTCTCTCTCTCTCTTTTACCGAGATGAAAGAATTTTTATGGTACTAGTATGTAAAATGTTTATGATAATTTCAGTTATTTAATAATAATAAGGAATAATAATAATAATAATAATAATAATAATAATAATAATAAAACTTTAATTACAAAATTCATAATGGTCGTATTTTAAAGAGATGAAAATGACCTTTCCATTTCACTTGTAAGGATAATTCCTCTTTCTACTGAGATGAGAGAATTTTTATGTAGATGCATGTGTTTATTATATTTTCAAATAATAATAATAATAATAATAATAATAATAGAAGTAGTAATAATACGATAAATAATTTCAAAAGAAAATTCTTCCCTTTGTCTTTTTCTGTATCAATTTCCCCACCTCGACCTCAACTCGAGTGACACTCAAGCTTAACAATGCCATACAATGGTCAACGAATTTAATGGTTTTATGTAATCTCTCTCTCTCTCTCTCTCTCTCTCTCTCTCTCTCTCTCTCTCTCTCTCTCTCTCTCTCTCCCCACAATATACTTGTCATACATTTGGTGTTTCTATTTCTTCCTTCCCTTTTTTTTTTTATCTCTTCTCCGCTCTCACAGCAAAAGAATTGATAGACAGACAAACATAATTGCACAGTCCTCTCTTTCTCTCTTCTCTGGAGAAATATATGTATTTATGGGAGGGGGAAAAAGTTGCCTACAGACGTTCATTTCAATCTATTGAAACCTAAGGAGTTATTTCTCTCTCTCTCTCTCTCTCTCTCTCTCTCTCTCTCTCTCTCTCTCTCTCTTCTCTCTCTCTCTCTTGTATTTTAATGAAAATATACAGTAATTTGTGAACACACAGTGTTGCACATGAAAAAAGTAAATTAGTGATAATTTTAGAGATACGGCCCTAAGAAAAATTGCAAATTAGTAGTGAAATTTTCCCTGTGGACATGTTTTCAAGAACGTTGTTCCGGCTTACGACGATTTTCGGGTTACGACGCGTCTTAAGAACGGAACCCCCGTCGTAACCCGGGGACCGCCTGTACTCTGCAAGACGAAGTGAAGAAGATGAGGGTAAAAGGAGCTGTGGAACAAGTATACAGTCCGTCAAAAGGCTTCTACAGCAGGATTTTCCTGGTACCCAAAGCCAACGGTGAGTGGAGGACAGTAATAGACCTGTCAACATTGAATCTGTTTATAAGAAAAACCAGTTTCAAAATGGAAACTCCAAAAACGGTTCTACAAGCAGTCAGGATCGGGGACTTTATGCTGACAATCGATCTGAAGGACTCATACTTTCAGATACCAGTCAATCAGTCTTTAAGGAAATTTCTCCGCTTCAGTCTTGCCGGGAAAGCTTTCAAATTCTAAGTCCTGTGCTTCAGATTGACAATGTCTCCTCAAGTTTTTACATGAGTGTTCACTCTCGTGTCGACGTGGGCGCATGCTCAGGGGATCAGGCTAATAAGATATCTGGACAATTGGCTGGTGATAGCGAAGTCCAGAGAGAAATTACTCAGGGACAGGGTGACCCTCCTGCAGTTTTGTCACAGCCTAGATATTGTGATAAATCAGGAGAAGTCGCAGTTGGATCCAAGTCAACGTTTGGAGTATCTGGGAATGGTTATAGACACAATAGAAGCCAAAGTATTCCCAACAGACCAAAGAATAGAGAAATGCAAACAAGTGGTGAGTGCCTTTCTGGGAAAACAAACATAGCCAGCAAGGCAGTGGCAGGTAGTACTGGGAATCCTAACTTCCCAGGAGAAGTTAGTACCACAAGGAAGGCTACACCTTCGGTCTCTACAATGGAGAATGAAGGAGTTTTGGTCACCAATAGTAGATCACCCGTACGAGCAAATTCCCTTGTTGGCAGAAGTGAAGAAAGACTTGCTGTGGTGGGTGAACGACGACAATCTGACAGTGGGTGTCCCCCTTCAACAACCCTCCCCGGACCTCTTGCTGTTCTCAGATGCTTCACTAGAAGGCTGGGGAGCCCATATGGAGGAGTTGATGGTGTCAGCAAAATGGAGTTGCGAGGACAGAGAACTCCATATAAACGTGCTGGAGTTAAAAGCAGCATTTCTAACTCTACAGGAATTCAGGGAGGGAGTGAAGGGACATTCAGTGGTATTGATGTCAGACAACACCACAGTAGTAGCTTATATAAACAAGCAAGGAGACCTAGTTTCTTGGCAGTTACATGTGATGACAGTTCAACTCCATCAGTGGGCTGTAGAGAACCTGGTAGACATCAGGGCCAGACATATTCCGGGAAAAAGAAACATAGTGGCCGACAAGTTGAGCCGCAGGGATCAGATACTGGGAATGGAGTGGTCCTTGCACCAACAGGTAATGGACAGGATGCTCATGTTGTGGGAAGGACCGATCATAGACCTATTCGCAACCAGGTACAACAAAAAGTTGGAAGTGTATTGTTCGGTAGTCCCAGACGCAGAGGCAGTAGCAGAAGATGCGCTACAACACCCTTGGGACAATCTGGACGTGTACGCATTTCCTTCATTTTGTCTAATCCGTCAGGTTCTGAACAGGGTAATGCGGTCTCAGAAACTCAAAATGACCCTGGTAGCTCCGTTATGGCCGAAGGCAGAGTGGTTTCCAGACCTACTGGAACTCCTAATAGACATGCCGAGAGAGTTACCCCCATGGAGCAACCTACTGTGTCAGCCGCACATGGAGAGGTACCACCAGTCGGTGAAGTCCCTATCGCTTCACGGGTGGAGACTGTCAAGTATCTCCTCCGAGCGAGAGGGTTTTCGCAGAAAGCAGCAACTCAGATGGCAGGAAATATCAGAAAATCATCTGCGGCAGTATACCAAGGAAAGTGGTCGGCATACTGTGATTGGTGTCGTAGAGGGAACGTCTCCACTCGGTACCACTATTCAGCAGTTTGCAGACTTTCTGGTCTATCTCAGAACAGAAAGACATGTGTGTATTTGCAGTGAAGGGGTACAGGGCTGCTCTAGCCTTAGTCTTACGAATGAAAGGGGTGGACATTTCGTCTGCATGGGAGTTGGCCATGCTGATGAGGAGCTTTGAACAGTCATGTCCACCAAAGGAACTAAAAGCCTCAGATTGGGATCTGACCTTGGTATTGAGTAGTCTGACAAAACCCCCCTACGAACCACTAAGGCAGTCCACAGATAGAAGCCTGACCCTGAAGACAGTCTTCTTATTGACCCTAGCTTCAACCAAAAGGGTGGGGGAGTTACATGGCCTGTCATATCTCATAAAGCACTCGGGAGGTTGGAGGTCAATGGTATTTGAGTTTGTTCCAGAATTCGTGGCCAAGACTCAAAACCCAGCAATAATGGACGGCAGATTCGACTCCTTTGCCATACCTTCCTTGGCAGACTTTGTAGACAATGACAAAGATGAGATGCTTCTGTGCCCTGTCATGGTACTAAGAGAGTACTTAAGAAGGACAAGGCACCTCAGGCCGGGGTGCCGGAGGTTGTTCGTAAGTACAAAAAGGACGGAAACAAGAAGAAGTAGTGAAAATACAATATCGGTTTGGCTAAGGGGGAAGACGATCAGAAATGCTTACATGACAGAAGACAGGGGGTCAAATAGCCGGAGGGAGCTAGAGCTCATGACATCAGGGGCTTGAGTGCTTCTTGGGCATTTAAAAAGAACATGTCTGTGGAGAGAATTCTGAAAGCTGGTGTGTGGAAACGCCAAACAACTTTCACCTCATTTTATTTAAAAGACATTGCCCATAGATCCTTGGACACTTTTTCCTTGGGTCCAGTGGTGGCGGCTCAACAAGTGATATAGCTCATCCAGTACCCCTGGCGGGTCAGTTTGTGTAAAGTCTAAGATGAAGGTATGAAAGTAGAATGAATGAGCCCCCCAGATGCTGAAGCCTTGCCGAGGATGGGGGGCTTAGGGTTCAGCAGCTGGGCCCTGATGCCTGGTGGGAACTGCTCTCGCTGGGCCTTGGTGCCCAGCTGTTGATCCAACTAAATAAGTCAGCCCTTTTCCTTTTACTAAAACTTTTCTTCCTTCTGCTTCCTCTCTCTTTAAGGCACGGTTTTTATGTTGATGACTTGGATTGGTTTTTGGACATGATTTGGACTTGTTCATTGGATTTGATGGAGGGTGAGGACGGTTGGCATGCCACCTCACCCGTAGAACTCGAGTACCTAACGTGGTCGAGCGAGGGGAAAGTTTAGATGTCAAACCCTTCTCTTAGTGCTGGGTCTGATCTCGACAGACATCATGACGCCTTAAGCACTGAGGGTGGGGTGTATATCTGGGTGGTACCCCTAGGGCAGCCCTGTATGGGATAACACTGTCCTCTAAATGTGGCTCCATGGTGGGTGGGGGACTACCTGGACGAATCATCAATTCTACGTCTTATGGACACACTAAAACCTTCTGTTGACGACTTGTGCAAGGATAAGGACAAGGAAAATTTTGGTTATTCTTCCATTGTGACTTTGGAGCCTTTTTCTAATGAGCTCCTTGTTACAAACATTTTGTATGTAAAACCAGTCCCTTTAGACTGGAATTATGAAACATTACGGAATAGACGTGGAAAAAAAATACAGTTGTTTTGAATTTTGGATATTTTTCAACAATGAATCGGAAGCTCACAGACCCTACAGAGAGTTTAGGTCAGATTCTATGAGTGTTGGACTTGTAGAGGCAGAAGAGGTCCCTAGGTATCTTGAGATATATAGACCACCAACTGAAACTAAAGATTCGAGTAAAATAATTAAAACCTCCAGATCACCAGACCCAGCTAAGTGGTTGATTATTACAACACATGGTGAGAGAGGCAACCTCTTCAAGGTGAAAAGGTTGGTAAGCCAGAAGATTGGCAATGTTGGGAGCCCAGAAGTAACTCGCTTTGGGCGTAATAGTTTTTTAGTTCATGCCAAGACCAATGTTCAATCATTAATGCTCCTAAATTTAAAGCTTGATCCCGAAGGTATGATAAAAGAGGTAAAACCTCACTATAATTTTAGTTATGCAAAGGGTGTCATCTTCAATGAAGATTTACATGAAATGGACGAAGAGGAAATTTTGGAGATGTGTCCAGACGTGGTTTGGAAGGTTTTCAAGGTGCCCCGCTCGTCTATGATTATTTTAACATTTGTAAGTCCTTTTTTGCCATCTGAAATTGTTCTTGACAATGAAATTATGAAAGTTCGTCCTTATAGACCGAGAGTGCTCCAGTGCTTTAAATGTTTTGGCTTTGGACACTCCTCAAATGTTTGCACCAGAAATAAACTTTGTGAATCGTGTGGCAAGCCTGAGCATGAGGAATGTTCTGAACCGGTAATTGGTAGGAAACTGTAAGGGTGAACATCGAGCCCGAGATAAGAAATGCAGTGAATTTAAAAAAGAACAGGAGGCATTACTTAAATCTATTGCTGAACACATCAGTGTGGGACAGGCCAAGAAACTGTTGGGAAGGAAAACTTATTCAGATGCCTTGAAGGCACAACAGCCGGATATTGCTACTTCTGGTGCCCCTTCAGGTGGTGCTCCCCGGGGGTCCCCCAATGGGGTTTCCCATGCCCTCTCTGGTGGGGCTCCACGTGCCCCCCCTGTTGGGGCTCCCCATGCCCCCCCTATTGGGGCTCCCCATGCCCCCCTTGGTGGGGTTTCCCACGCCCCCTCTGGTGGGGCTCCCCACGGCCCCCCTAGTGGGGCTTCTCATGGCCCCTCTGGCGGGGCTCCTCATGTTGTAGAGACTCTGGTCAAGCCAGGGGACCCTGTTGGTTCAAGGGTTCAAGCCAGATCTCAATTTGTTGACGACTTCTCTCTGACAGGGACATTGCCTGACATTGAGCCCTCACCTGATCCTGTCATTACCGTGGAGATGACGGTGAGGAGATAGAGGCCCTCTTTATTCGTCAGAAGAGGGCCCTTTCTCCCTCTTCGCCTCGTTCTCAGTCACTCGGCCATCATAGGAAAAATAAAAGCAAAACTGGAAGGGCAAGTGAAGGCCCATCATCTAAAAGATCTATAACACCTAGATCTAGATCAAGTAGTTCTGGTAAAACTGATAAGATCTCTCTCACCAGGACTCAGATTCCTAAATTGGTAGAAAATTTTAAGATCCCATCTTCTAAATAATGGCTCTCATGCAATGGAACATCCGTGGCTTTATACCAAATAGAGAGCAAGTTCGGGTTCTGTTTAAGGAACATAATCTATCTGCAATGTGTCTACAAGAGACAAAGTTGGGAGAGCACACTCCCAACGTGGGTTTTAATTATTCATTTCATAGGTCTCCACCCCTGATAGGTGTACGTGCTCAGGGAGCACAGGCATCATAGTCCGTACGTCTGTTAATCACAGAGTTGTTCAATTGAACACTGTGTTGCAGGCTTGTGCAGTTCAAATTTTCAATTATAAATGGATCACAATTTGTTCTCTCTACCTTGATCCATCATTGGAAAATAGATTGCAGGATGCGCAGGGTAATCCCCGTCAGCTAGAATTAACTGATCTGCAGACGTTAATAGACCAGCTTCCTAAACCCTTCATTCTGATGGGGGATTTTAATGCCAAGCACACCCTCTGGGGAGAGCCAAACTGCGACCGGTGGGGTTAATAATAGAACAGCTGCTTGACTTAAAGACATCACTTTAATGAATGATGGTTCCCCTACAAGACATGATGTTTTTCATAATACTGACTCAGCCATTGACCTCACTATCTGCTCTTCGTCTTTGAGGTTAGATTATCAGTGGGTAGTAGACCAGAATGATCATGGCAGTGATCATTGGCCCATTCACTTAAAGTTTATGAAAAATATTCCATCTCCATGTTTACTAAAATGGAAGGTAGGGGAGGCTGACTGGGGATTATTCAAAAAATCTACTGAAGTTGATCAAGAGATAAAAGATTTTCAGAGCCCAACATCTGCTTATGAGTATTTAATCAGTATATTGCTGTGTGGTGCCATGCTGTCTATTCCTCAAACTTCTGGTAAGCCTCGGCGTCCTCTAGTACCTTGGTGGAGCGATTCATGCGCCTTGAGCCGAAAGATAACTAGAATTTGCTACAAGAGATATCGTAAATTTCCTTGCTTGGTCAATAAAATTATCTATAAAAGAGCTCTTGCTAAGCAAAAGAAAACATTTAAGCAGGCAAAGAGGGAATCGTTTATCAGATACATAAGTGAATTAAAATATGATTCCCCTATGTCGTTTGTCTGGAACAGAATTCGAAAGCTGCAAGGGAAATTTTCTCCACCTCCCTTGCCTATATTGAAAATTGATGGCTCCCTCATATCTGATTCTGGAGAAGTTGCAGAAACCTTTGGTAGGCATTTCTCCAGTATATCTAGTGCCCTACATTACTCTCCTGCATTCAGGAATATTAGGGACGGTACCACGGTTGTTCCTGCAGTTAGTTTAAATTTAGAGTCGTATAATCTTCCTTTCACCATGAAAGAATTGGATCATGCAATATCGTTGTCTTCCCCAACATCTCCTGGGGAAGATGATATACTGTACTCAATGATTTTTAACTTGCCTAGAAGTACAAAAGAATTTCTTTTAGACATTTTAAACAGTTTTTGGCTTTCAGGAACTTCACCAGAGTCTTGGAAGATATCGATTATTGTACCTGTTTTAAAACCTTTTAAAGATTCCTTCCTTCCTAAGAATTATAGGCCAATTGCTCTAACTAGTTGTGTTAGCAAGATTTATGAGAGGATGGTCAATGCTCAACTTGTGTGGTATTTGGATTCAAAGAATCTTTTATCTAATCGGCAGTTTGGCTTTAGGAAAAATAGAAGTACTTCTGACCCTTTGATGTTCCTTACTCGGGAGATACAGAATGCTTTTGCTGTGCAAAACCAGACTGTTGCAGTGCTCTTTGACTTGGAAAAAGCCTACGACACTACCTGGCGAGGGGGTATCCTTTTGCAACTTGTAGAGTGGGGTGTTGTGGGTAATTTGTTGTATTGTCTGAAAGATTTTTTGTCAGAACGTTACCTGAAAGTAAGAGTGGGCTCTTACATTTCCTCTGCTTACCCTCAAGAAGAAGGGTTACCTCAGGGAAGTGTCCTTAGTCCAACACTCTTAATGTAGCTGTCAACGTCATACTAGAACAAGTTCCTGTCGGGGTGGCATGGTCTGGCCTTTGCTGATGATTATGCAATAATGCTGATGATTATGCAATAATCTGATGATTATGCAATAAGTCCGAAATGAAAAATAATATCATTATCATATGTAAATAATGCGATATATGGTAGCGAGAAAAAAAATTCACAGATAATTGTATTCAAATCACGCTGTGCAAAAAACGGTCAAAGCTAACGAGTTACTTTTTTTTAGTTGTATTGTACACTAAATTGCAATCATTTTGATATATAATACATAGTAAAACAATAAAAGCAACACCGGAAAAATATTATCACAAAATTATGTACGAATTCGTAACGCGCGGACGTAAAATAATGTTATTTTCAAAAATTCACCATAATTCCAAATATTGTTCTAGAGACTTACAATTTGTTTCAATATTAAGACAAATGATTGAATATTACGATACTGTAAGAGTTTTAGATTAGAATTGCAGATTTCGACCATTTCGGACGAGTTAAATTTGACCGAATGTCGAAATTTTTAAATATATATTTTTTTATATGCACGTATTTCGAAGATGGAAAAACCTACAACCTTCAATTATTTTTTATTGTATTCATCATGAATTTGTGCACATATTGATATATGAAACTCTATAAAAAGGCTAATATGAAAAGGAGCAGATATTAGGATAATGCGATGTATGTATTTCGGAGACTTGCGGCCGCGAATCGGCGCGCGGAGTGAAGGTAAATATATTTTTCAAAAATTCACCATAAATCACAATATTGTTTTAGAGACTTCAAATTTGTTCAAAATGAAGAAAATGACAGAATATTACTAGGCCGTAAGAGTTTTAGCTTACAATTGCGTTTTTCAACTATTTCTGTAGAGTCAAATTTGACCGAATGTGGTTTTTTTTCTATTTATCGTGATTTATATGCAAATATTTTGAAAAAAGAGAAAAGCTACAACCTTCAATCATTTATAATTGTATTCTACATGAAATTGCGCACGTTTTCATATATAAAACTTTATGTAACAGCTAATTTTAAATGGTGCAAACATTTCGACAATCGCACAAAAAAATTCTGATTTTTTCGGAAGAGTTACCGCGCGAACGTAAGGAAAATTTTTTTTTTTCTTCATAAATTCACCATAAATCGAAATATTGTGCTAGAGACTTCCAAGTCATTGCAAAATGAAGTTAAATGATTGAATATTACTAGAATATAAGAGTTTTAGCTTACAATTGCGTTTTTCGACCATTTCGGTAGAGTCAAAGTTGACCGAAAGTTCGAAATTTTTGCACTTAACGTTATTTATATGAAAATATTTCGAAACTGATAAAAGCTACAACCATGGGTTGTTTTTTGTTGTATTGTGCATGAAATTGCGCACATTTCCATATATAAAACTTTATGTAACGGCAAATTTAAAAGGGTGCAAACATTAGGACAATTGCACAAAAAAATTTATCGGAAGAGTTATCGCACGAACGTAGGGAAAAAGTTTTTTTCATAAATTCACCATAAATCGAAATATTGTGCTAGAGACGTCCAATTTGTTGCGAAATGAAGGCAAATGATTGAATATTACTATAATATAAGAATTTTAGCTTACAATTGCGTTTCTTGACCATTTCGGTAGAGTCAAAGTTGACCGAAGGTTGAAATTTTTGCACTTATCGTTATTTATATAAAAATATTTCAAAAGTTATAAAAGCTACAATCATGAGTATTTTTTTGTTGTATTTTACATGAAATTGCGCACATTTTCATATATAATACTTCATGTAAAGGATAATTTAAAATGATGCAAAAATTATGTCAAAGGGACGAAATAATTTCCGAAATGTGTCACTGATACTTTTTAGTGCGATAAGAAAGAAATTTGCGCTTGCGCGCCTGCGTAACGATTGTAAACAAAACAACGCCTTGATCCGTGAACTCCCAGCATCCCCCAAGGCGCGTGATTCAAAAGTTTTCGGCTGGTAGGCCTATAAGTATTTTTCCGCGAATTTAAAAAAAAACTTCTTTGAGCCGACGTATGATACATCCAATCGGCATACGGGAGACATTTTGACTCGACGTTTAATACGTCCAATCGGCGTAAGAGGGTTAACCAATGCTTCTAATTTTCTCCCTCCCACTATCTTTACCCACAAATGTTTGAAATGGTCTCCCCCACACTGAGAGCTTCTGCTTCAATGGTGGATTTTGCTGCTCTCCGGGATTTTCTGGACTTCCACCGTATGGGACTTGTCTTACCATCTGTCAAAGATATAACATAACCCAATTGAGTGTGGTCATCATCTATATTCCCAAATGAAGCATCTGCATAGGCTTCCCAATAAATCTTTTCTTCTTCCAACTCCCTTATTGTAACTGTTTAGTTATTTATTAGTTTTTCTCACAATTTTAATAAGCTTTTTCATATCTTTGGTCTCTACTTCTTTAAAAGCTTTACTTAATTCACTAACACCGTATTTGTTCATATATGAAACAAACCTTCGGTCTTAACATTAGGATAAATACTTAGCACCAGCTGGAAACCGGTAAAGTTTAAAACCTCCTTAGCAAAAGTCATCTACATGTTTACACAAAATACCATTCAATTTATTGTCTTTTTCTCCAAAAGAGTATAGTAGGTTCTAGTGTACTTCTCTCGCCTTTAAGCTCCTCGACTACTTTTACCACCTTACAATACCTTGCTTTTGCTGCATCCTTGAGCCCATCTTTACTAGGTGGTTTTGAATATTCTTATCTGTATTTCATCGCATAGTAAATATACAGGTTTTACATCTAAAGTGTAACAATTCCAATCTTTCAATTTTATAATTATCAGACACAATTTTAAAATTTCAGCATTGCATGTAGGAGTGTCTTATTCCCATTTAGCCATTTCTTCTTAAAAACCTCTAGCTACCACCTATCTTGCTTTTCATATCCCTTCCCCTTTTCAGTTACTATCCATCTTGTAAATATAGGTTTTTGTCCAGCATCATTTACCTCTTCATATACCTTGTTTTTTCTCTAACTTTGTTGTTCTTTTTATTTAGCTTCAATTATGCTTCTATTTTCAAATCCTAGCAACACCTCTTCTTCATCTTCAAATTTTTCTACATGACTAATCTCTTAGGTTAACCCATCACTTGCCACCTGACTGTGAGTATTGCACATTGTACAAATCAGCCCAAGATTTGCTTGATGTTTTTCATGTAAGACTTAATACAGTCCATTCTTTTAATTGTTCTATATAATTGTATATAGCTCTAACTCTATTTCCCTTCTTCAGTTTGGGTATCTCTTCTATTAACCACTTTCCCTGTCACATTCACTGTTTCCTTTACCACATCTCTTTTTATAGCCTCTTCTGTGTCTGCATTCCTTCTCCAGCCCATTATTATCTTTTCCTGCATATTTACATTCCCTTCCTTTGGAGCGCAGGATCTCTTTCACAATATGTGGTTTATCTATTCCAGGTATCGTTTCAGTTTCTGGTGATAGTCTTTGAATACTAGTAACATGTATTCTGGCTACTTCTCTTAGAGAATCCCCATGTTTAACCACTACCATTTTACCTGATACTCCTTTCTACCTGAGCAGTCCTCTCCATTCATTTTCATTCTCTCTTATAGAATACCTCATCTCCCACTACTGCTCCTTCAAATTTATGTTCTCTGATGTTTTTATTTATAGCAATTCTTATTTTATCACAAGACTCATTGTTGATGAACACTTCTCTGGTCTTATGCATTGCATTCAGTGTATCCCTTACTATGCTCTCATCCATACCCTTCTCTCTGCTCATAGGACTGGAACTCTCTTGTATTAAATTAGGCAACGAAGGGTTTTTTCCAAATACTAATTGGTTAGGAGAGACACCTCCATTATTTTTAAGCAGTCCTTAGCACTCACTACCCATCTTAATATCTTAATGCTATGGACCAATCTGCTTCCTCATCCTCTATCATCTTTCTTAAACTTACTTTGATTATGCCTACTGTCTTTTCACATAATCCATTGCTCCATGGAGATTCCAATGATGTGGCCAATACTTTATTATTCCATCTTTCTGCCATCCTCCTTACTTTTCCATTTTGGAATTCTCCCCGTTGTCTGACAATATTTTAGAAAGCGTTCCAAATATAGCAAACCACCAATCAGAAAGTGCTTTTGTATTAGTTTCTGGTTTCTTATCTTTTATCCAAAAAGCCTGACAATACTTTGTTGCCATATCTACCATTAGCAAGAGCTACTTCTATCTCTCCCATATCCATTGCTACAACTTCATTAAATGTTTTACTCCAAGAGAACCCTACTACTGGTTTAGCTTTATTTTTTGTCTCAAACTACACATACCTCACAACTTCCAATCAAGGCTGTTAGTTATTATTATAAAGAATTAGTTTATCCAGACCTCTGAGCCTAATAAAGGCTCTTCTCGGGCTGGTTAAGTATGTTAGTAACTTTTTTATCTCCTTTTCTTTCTCTCTCAAACCATCACTCCACTGTGCTTCTTATGTTAGCTTCCATATTTTATCTCCACTTGCCCAGTTTCTGTTTTTTACTTATTTTCTTCTTGAAGTTTTGTTTCTGTTTTCGTCCTATTTTGAAAATTCTGACAACAATCCCTGGCCCAGTGCATTCCTATTTGCATATTGCACATAATGTTACTTTCCCTTTATTGATAGGATTTCTTCCACCCTTACCTCAGTTCCATTTTCCCTGATATCTCTGGTGTTCCCTCTCTCTCACAGAATTTGCATTGCCTTCTGACCTCCACCATTCCCCATTTTTATTCCCTAATCCCTCAAATATTCTTTTCATTATCTGTGACACTGTTTTATATTCCAATGTTCCTTTACCACAAGCTGCTGATATACAATTTGTTTTTTTAATTTCTAAGGTTTGGTTGTTCTAATACATGGAAACCCTTAGCTTCTCCTTCAAGCTTGCTTTTCCCCATTGCTCCATTACATTCTGATTCGGCCTTTTCATACCTATTTAAAAATCTCTCGTCTTTTCACTAGATTCTCTTCTTATTTTAAAATAGTTTTCATTTTACTGTAGTTCTCCATTAGTGTATCTTTTTAGATAAACTTCTAGTTTGGATAGGATTATCTTTGAACCCTCTTTACCGTTAAGTTCATCTGTGTATTCCTTTTGTTACTTCTAGTAAGCTCATTCTTATCTCTATCCCCGGATATTTCACTTCTCCACACACCACAAGCCAATCTCCATTTCCACCCCACGCCCTCACCATCTTGTCTTTTATGATGTCACAACAGAACTTCAATACATTAAGATATTTTAGGAAATCAAACATATTTTTCCCATACATTGAAGAACGCCCACATTTCACCAATACAGAAAATAAAAATAAAGTAACACTGACTAAACTAGTACATAATCAGTGCTCTCTTTCTCTGTTGTCCATTTTTTTTTCTTTTTGCAATTTCTTGGACAGATTCTACAGTGATCCTGTGGTGGTGTTAGATTTCCAGTCCTTATACCCATCAATGATGATTGCTTACAATTACTGCTATTCCACTTGTTTGGGACGAATTGATATGATAAATGGATCTGCACCCATGGAATTTGGAGCTACCCATCTACGAGTTCTTCCAGAGGATCTCTTGAAATTTGCTGATGAGGTGGGTACAATATTGCCAGCCTTTCTCTTTTAGCATATGAAAGGTGTTAATACATACCTGGCTGGATTTTGTAGACTTGTATGTATCAGCTGTTCTTTAAATTGGGAGCATTAACAGCTTGGTGTTTTAACTTGTTTTTATAATCCAGTTCTCTCTTAAATTTTATCTTTTAATATATGGCGTAATTTTGTTTAACCCTTTAACGCCGATTAGACGTATTAAACATCGACGAAAATTGTCTGTTGGGTGCCAAACTGATGTATGGTATGTTGACGAAAATTTTTTTTTTTTAAATTCGCGGAAAAATAGTTATAGGCCTACTAGGCGAAAACTTTTGAATCACGCGCCTTGGGGGATGCTGGGAGCTCACGGATCAAGCTGTTGTTTTGTTTACAATCGTTACCCAGGCGCGCAAGCACGAATTTCTTTCTTCTCGCACTAAAAAGCATCAGCGACACATCTCAGAAATTATTTCGTCACTTTGACATAATTTTTGCACCATTTTATATTAGCCGATACATAGAGTATTATATATATGAAAATGTGCGCAATTTCAGGTAAATACAACTAAAAACAACTCATGGTTGTAGCTTTTATCAGTTTTGAAATATTTATATATAAATAACGATAAGTGCCAAAATTTCAACCTTCGGCCAACTTCGACTCAACCAAAATGGTCGAAAAACGCAATTGTAAGCTAAAACTCTTATTGCAGTCCCCGGGTTACGACGGTCTCGGCTTACGACGTTCTGAGATCACGACGCTTTTCAATTATATTCATCAGAAATTATTTCCAGGGTTACGACGCATGTTCCAGGGTTACGACGCATGTTCCATAGTTACGACGCCTACAAACGCTGATCTGGCAGATGAAATATGACACCAAAATGCAAAATAATCAATATTTAAAAGTTTTTTTATGAAAAATGCAATAAGGATGCAGTTTACATAGTTTTGAATGCACTTAAAGCATTAAAAGTAAGGTTTTCTTAGGATTTTTGACAATGTTCCGGCTTATGACGCGTCTCAAGAACGGAACCCCCATTGTAACCCGGGGACTGCCTGTATTCTAGTAATATTCGATCATTTACCTTCATTTTGCAACAAATTGGAAGTCTCTAGCACAATATTTTGATTTATGGTGAATTTATGAAAAAAACTTTTTCCTTACATCCGCATGGTAACTCTTCCGGAAAAAATCATAAATTTTTCGTCCGATTGTCGTAATGTTTGCACCATTTTAAATTAGCCATTACATAAAGTTTTATATATGAAAATGTGCACAATTTCATGTAGAATACATCTAAAAACAACACATGGTTGTAGCTTTTATCAGTTTTGAAATATTTTCATATAAATAACGATAAGTGCCAAAATTTCAACCTTCAGTCAACTTTGACTCTACCGAAATGGTCGAAAACCGCAATTGTAAGCTAAAACTCTTACATTCTAGTAATACTCAATCATTTACCTTTATTTGGCAACAAATTGGAAGTCTATAGCAAAATATTTCAATTTGTGGTGAATTTTTAGAAAAAAACTTTCCTACGTCCGCGCTGTAACTGCCAAAAAAATCAAAATTTTGTTGTCCGATTGTCTTAATATTTGCAGTTTTATATTAACCGTTACATAAAGTTTTATGTATGAAAATATGTGCAATTTCATGGAGAATACAACAAAAAATGACCCATGGTTGGAGGTTTTATCATTTTTGAAATATTTGTATATAAATAACAATAAGTGCCAAAATATCAACCTTCGGTCAACTTTGACTCGACCGAAATGGTCGAAAAACGCAATTGTAAGCTAAAACTCTTACATTCTAGTAATAGTCAGTTATTTACCTTTATTTTGCAACAAACGGGAAGTCTCTAGCACAATATTTAGATTTATGGTGAATTTATAAAAAAAATACATTTATCTTACGTCCGCGCGGTAACTCTTCCAAAAATAATCTGAAATTTTTTCATCCGATTGTCGTACTGTTTGCAATTGTAAGCTACAACACTTACAGTCTAGCAATATTCAATCAATTACCTTTATTTTGCAATAAACGAGAAGTCTCTAGCACAATATTTCAATTTATGGTGAATTTTTTAAAACCGTTTTTTTTTACGTCCGCGCATTACAAATTCATGCATCATATTGTGATAATGTTTTCTCTGTGTTGCTTTGATTGTTTTACAATTTGTTATATACCAAAATCATTGCAATTTAGTGTACAATACAATGAAAAAATAATTAACTCATTAGCTTTAACCGTTTTGCTCACAGCGCGATTTGTATACAGTTATATATGAACATTTATTTCGCGCTGTCATATATTCCAATATTTATATATGATAATAATATTTTTTTTCATTTCTGATGGTTGCATACTAAACTTCAGGCAATGACAAAAAAAGGAGCCAAAAATAAACTCTTAATCTTGAAAATTAAGCGTGCTGTGATTTTTTGAAAAAAACTTTTTTTCCGCTTCGGCGCTCCCGAACGCCGCCGGCATACGGGAGACACTTTCGGAAATACCGGCTCGGCGTTTAAGGGTTAATGTTTCAATCCTTTTCTCTCTCAAATTTCATCTTGTAATATATGGCATAATTTTGTTTAATTTTTAAATCCTCATTTATATTAGCACTTACACATTCATAATTTATTGTAGACTTAAAAAGTTAATATACAATATATGAAGTTTTTAGAGTAATGGTGACCATTTGAAATTTAATTGTATGCGTAATTATTAAGAGGAAAGGAGTGATTAGTCTTCCTGTTTAGGTGGAGTCATCAAGTTTTATGTATGCAACTTACCAAGTTATTACATAGCTATAGTTCCAGCCCAAGAAGAGCCTTTATTAGGCTCAGAGGTCTGGATAAACTATTCCTTAATAATAATAATAATAATAATAATAATAATAATAATAATATAATAATAATAAGAATAATAATAATAAAATAATAATAATAATAATAATAATAATAATAACAATTCACTATCTGTCGGCGGCTAGAATTTTTGAAATTTGTGGTGGCGCTATTTTGTTTTGGATAGGCGATTACCCCTGCCCACTACCAGTGGAGAGAGGAACCAACTCGGCATGGAATTCAGTTGTTTCTGCTAGCTGATGACTGTAACTGATTGGCAGCAATGGAATTTTGGGATTTGTAGAACTTCTTGGTTGACTCTCTCAGCAATTTGGTGGAGTACTCTTGCATTTTGGTAGCTGATTCAACACATACTAAGATACAGGTACTCCTCATTCAACAAAGTACTCGTTTTACAACAACTTGGAGTTACAACGACAGCATGAAGAGAGAGAGAAAAAACTATAAAATGAAAATAAAAACATTGCCAATGTTGGCCAAGAGAAAGACTATTCAATGCCAATGATCTAGCCTAGCCTAGGTTTTGAAAACAATAAAATCTATGGCTAAAACAATAAATATGGCTTTAATATACTTTGTAAAGAAAAGCTATACAGTTGAAGCCCTTAAAGTCAGCATTCTATGGTCTGGGAACTCCCCTGGTTGGCTTGATTCAGCCGCCATTAGTTCGTTGTGCGGCCCAACAGGTAGCACCACGTTTGTTTACAACTTCAAGACAGCAAAAATTATGCCATATCTCCTTTGTTTTAGTGAGAATAATTCTTAGTAATGAAAAGAAAATATGTGAATTCTTAGTAATAACAAGAAAATGTTTGATGTCAAATATGTTTTTCATATTCACTTGAAAATAAATATATATATCTTTTTAAATATTCCACTTGAGAAGTCTCTACCAAGTCATACTTTTTAATCAAAATAATGAGACATTTGGCATGTACGAATTCCTTACCCTTAATATGCTTGAAAGACTTACATGTAATACAGTTTGATAATCTTTATACAACGGTGTATTTACATACGTATTCAATATGTCATCCATGAGATCAGATGATACTAGAGTTAAGAAGTGCAAGCGTAAATATTTATCGATGCTTCAGAATACTTATCCCCACAGCGAATAGTTTAGTGTTTTCACTTTCACTTTGTTTACCTTTTGATGGCAACATTCAAATGTGCCACAATCTCTGAAATTCATTCATTATTTTTTTCATCTCACTACCCTCTACAGTAAAAAAATGTTGATGAAACTAATGGCAATAATTATGAAATAACAAATTTAGAATATGAAAGTCACTGCTAAAAAATGTGCAGATTCTTAGAAGAGTTTACCATTGTATTGACTTCGTACTGTAGAGTCAGTCCCTGGTTATCGGCGGGGTTCTGTTCCCGGTGGGGGTGTGCCGATAAGCAAAAACCGCCATTGACCAAAACTCAGTGATTTATGACACCATAAGAATCTTTATTACCGAGTCCGCCAATAACTTAGGACTGCCTATATTAATTTACTAGTAGGCTAACTTGGGAATATAGGCTAAATGCGTTACATAAAGTATACTATTTTCAAGAAAATCATACATTGTGAAGTTATAAAATGATGAAGTTAAAATATATGAATAATAAAATTATAAAAACCATTATCAGAATTTTGCCAAGTAGTAGGCTATGTTGGAAACTAGTTCCGTGTATAATATGTGACTGAAAATTAATGCTATTAGTCGAAATAAAGAGAATAATGCGTTTAATGATGAATTCATATAACGACGTGGTCGCTGGAATGGAACCCCCATCGTTAAATGAGGAGTGCCTGTGGTTAGAACTAAATTACTGATTTGAACTTTGTTTACTTTAGTATTGCGCTGATGTCCAATAAGAGTTCTCAAAGTTATAGGTATTGCAGCAAAGGCTGCAGTACAAGGTTGATTAAATCTTGCTATGACCCGCACGGGCAACAGATGCGATGCTGGTAAATTGGTTAGACAAGGACCTTTATGCCTTTTCACCTTTCAAGATGGTGAGAGAGGTCATAAACAAGTTCAGGTCTCACTGGAATATTTCCTTCCTGACCTAGATCTGCTCACAGACTTTCCATTGCTGTTATCACAAAAGATGAGCTGACAGTACTACCAAGGACTGTCCCCTCTGGCTCTGACCATGTTTAGACTGTCTGACTACTCTTATGAGGGAAAGGTTTTTCAAGCAGAAGAGAATTTTCAAGTAACGTGTATCAGGCAAAGTGGACAGTCTTCCAATTTTGGTATAAGAAACAAAACATCTTGTCTTCTAAGACAACATTAGCAAAAATAGGTGATTTCCTGCTATACTTGAGGTCGTCCGTGGGTCTGTCGATGTCAACGATCAAAGGTTACAGAGCAATGTTGAACTCTGTATTCAAGCATAGAAATGTTGGTCTTGCAGCTAATAAAGATCTTTTTGGTCTAATCAGATCCTTTGACATGGAAAAGCAAAAAGAGACTAAATTGCTGTCATGGAATTTACACTTAGGGCTGAAGTGACTTTCAGAACCACGCTACAATCCGTTGAGTTCAGCCCCTTTCAGAGACCTTACTAGGAAAACCTTGTTTTTGGTACCTTTATCCATGGCAAAGAGAGTAAGTGAACTTCACTCGATGAATAAGAAGATTGGATTTTCACAGGGTAATGCAGTATGTGCATTAACCTTGGCATTCTTAGCGAAGAACAAGACTCCCTCCAAGCCTTGGCCTTGTTCTTTCGTGATCAAAAGCCTTACAGACTTAACAGACCACAACGGCCTACTGCGTCCTATAAGGAAAACTATTAATTTTTTTTTCATTTACAATATATAGTTTAATGATAACCATATTCGATAAAATAAATAAAAGTATAAAGCATTTAATTTAAAATTTAGCATAAAAGATGTTTAAAACCATACATAACGGCAGTGACATCACGACCAGCTGACTTGAGACTGAATGAGGGAGCATTGATACATTGAGGAGAGAAGGAGAAGAGAGTGTTAGAACATTACTGTATACGTATATGTAAAAGCAATAACAATTCACATACAAAAGGGAATTTCATAATAAATTTAACGTAACAAATATGAAAACAATCAAATGCAATGCTGAAAAAAGAAAAAAATAAGTCAATTGAGCAAGTGTTCAGTACACCGAGTGAGATGGTTGGTCTACTTGAACGATATTAACAAAATAGTAAATGAAAGAGCAAAGCTTTTCATAATAAAATTTAGCGTAAATGATTAACAAAATCTTTCGTTATTGTGGTGATGCACAGCTAACTTGAGGTAGAAGGAGGGGCCGTTTATATTTTTGAGGACTAATGAATGAATGATTTTAAGTTATCGTGGGGATGGGACCATTTGATGCGGCCGTTTCGCCGCCGACAATTAGCCACCACCAGTTCGCCTCGAGGACATTTTGCCGCCGCCTATTCCTCATGGAGGACTATTCGCCGCCGCAAATAGGTGTTTGTTTACATTGTTTTGATTTATGTTGTTTGGTTGTTAAATGTAATGAATACACTTTTTCAGAAAAGGTTGTTTTGTTCAAGTGTTTAAAAACAAAAAATCCAAATGATTTCTTTACCTAATATTTTTTTCCCAGTTTCCCTCCAGTCTTCAAAATGGAAACAGACATTTTTTATATACGTTTTTGACAAATCATCCAAGAGTGATCCAAGCATGAAATTTCTCAGAGGTATAGCCCATAACTATCAAATGAACTAGTTTTTATTTCTTTATTTTTGCTTATTTATGATAATTTTTAGAATTATTTTTTGGTGTAAACCAATAGAATTTATTACAATATTGGAATATCTTGAATGATTTCTAAAATTGTTTCCTAAACTAAAAAAATGTTTGTTTTTTTAACATTTTTTATGTTAATTTGCACTTGTAATAGTAAAGATAAAATCTACAAGAAAAAAATTAAAAGCTGTAGAGGGAAAAAACCCAATACACACTATATTTATATTTCTGGTGGTGAATAGTATCTGGTGGCGAATAGTA